>NW_028270177.1:6855776-7021609 GCF_037043375.1 Chiloscyllium plagiosum | reverse complement strand
AGATTTAATTTTGTTCTTGACTAACAAGGCCACCCCGCCCCCTCTGCCCACCTCCCTGTCTTTTCGATAAGTTGTAAATCCTTGGATGTTTAACTGCCAGTCCTGAACCCCCTGCAACCATGTCTCTGTGATGCCTACTACATCATAATCATTCACGATGATCTGTGATTTACTTGGTTACGAATGCTACGAGCATTCAGTTAAAGTGCCTTAATGGTAACATTCTTATCATTAGAGATATTGGAAGTCATAAGATGTCCTAAGTTATCCTTCCTTTTTGTTGCATTCCTAATCTGCCTCAAGGTTAAATCCACCTGCATACATGTTATCCTCCTGCTTATCTTTCCAGGAGGATAACATGTCGCTTTCATTTTCCCTTCCCCCCAACTCAGAAGTTTAAAGTCCTACTGACCACCCTATTTATCCTCTTCGCTAGAACATTGGTACCTGATCGGTTCAGGTGGAGACCGTCCCAACGGTACAGATCCGCCCGGTTCCAAAACTGATGCCAATGCCCCATGAAATGGAATCCCTCTTTCCCACACCAATTCCTTAACCACGTGATTATTTCCCTAATTTTCTTATCCCTACACCAATTGGCATGTGGCTCAGGCAGTAATCCGGAGATTATGACCCTTGAGGACCTGTACTTCAATTTCCTTCCTAGTGCTTGATAATCCCCAAACAGGTCCTCCACCCTAGCTATGCCTATGTTGTTAGTCCCAATGTGGACCACAACAACTGGATCCTCCCCCTCCCACTCCAATATCCTTTCAAGCCGGTTGGAGATGTCCCGCACCCTGGCACCGGGCAGGCAACACACCATGCAAGACTCCCTATCCGCCTCACAAAAGATACTATCTCTCCCCCTAATTATAGAATCCCCAATAACAACTACTGGCTTTTTGCTCCCCCCTCTTGAATGGCCTTCTGCACCATGGTGCCGTGGTCAGCTGGCTCATCCTGTCCGGAGCCCTTTTCCTCATCCGTACAGAGAGCAAGAATCTCATCCCTGTTGGACAAGGTCAAGGGCTGAGGCTCCTGTACTTAAGTTCCCCCTGCCTGCCTCACTTCCAGTCACACTCTGATGTCCCTGATCACTAACTGAATGTGAATTACTTAATCTCCCAGGTGTGACTGCCTCCTGAAACAAAGCGTCCAGGTACGGTGGCACAGTGGTTAGCACTGCTGCCTCACAGCGCCAGAGACCCAGGTTCAATTCCCGCCTCAGGCGACTGACTGTGTGAAGTTTGCACATTCTCCCCGTGTCTGCGTGGGTTTCCTCCCACAGTCCAAAGATGTGCAGGGCCATGTGAATTGGCCATGCTAAATTGCCTGTAGTGTTAGGTAAGGGGTAAATGTGGGGGTATGGGTGGGTTTCGCTTCGGCGGGTCGGTGTGGACTTGTTGGGCCGAAGGTCCTGTTTCCACACTGTAATGTAATCTAATCTGTAACTCTCCTCCTCCTGGATGTGCCGCAGTGTTTGAAGCTCAGATTCCAGATCACTGGAATCCAGATCAACCACTGGTACTAACAGAAGTTACACAAACTCCAACTACACCAGGGTTTATGTTCCCATGAACCCCCCCCCCCCATCCTTCATCTAACATGGTCAGCATCTCTTTCTATTCCTTTAATCCAAATGTTTACTTAACTTCCTTTAAATGTAGCTTTAATACTCACTTCACCCAAATTCCAGTCTGCAGAGAGACGTTTCTCCCTAATTTCCTCGCAGAGGTGCATGTGTTTTGATGTCAGGTGAAGATTTCATAGAATCCCTACACTGAGGAAGCAGGCCATTAGCCCAACAAGTCCACATCGACCCTTCAAAGAGTTACCCACCCAGACCCATTCCGCTACATTAATCCTGATTAATGCGTCTAAGCAACCTCTTCACCGAGGGACTGACAGCCTGCAAACTGAAACAAAGACTTGGCACGACCGATTTATAATGCAAATACTTTATTATCAATGAGTGACTCATTTTGTTGTTTTACGGGTAAGTTAGCTTTTTGTCTGGGTACTAAAAGTACGGCAGCACTATACACCAAAACTAGGCTTTGTCCCCATTTTTGCTGTATAATTTAATCTGATGTTGAATGAGTATATATAAACCAAAGTGCATTTTCCTGTTGTGTTCTGTATTCATACACATTGCACCATACATAAATAATTACAATGTAAAAATGACTCCATATTTACAAGTACAATATATATTTCATATAATATATAAAACTTTATATTAAATCTAGGTAGATGATATTTGGAATAGTCTTGTTTTTTTTTCTGATATAGGATTTCATTCCTGGAGGGTGACTGTTATCTGCTGCTATTCAGCATTATTTCCAGCCAACATGGGCAAGACGTGATGAACTGTCTCGAATAGCAAGGTCCCCAACCTTTCGCAAAGCTGATACGAACACTGTTAGGATCATATGGCCCGTCTGCATAATCTGTATCTGTGGCTTGCTGCAGCAGGCAAGACTTCTCATAGTCAAAAACCTTTATTGAGTATCCTGGCATCACCTTCCGAACAATCAAAGTCCGAGAATTGGGAATGTCCAGCGTTGGGGAATTGACGAAGATTGGATGCTCACTTCGGTTGTACGCCCACACCCCATCCAGCTCTCTGCTCAGTAAGATCCCATAGCCAATTTTGCTTCGAGTCCTTTTGACGGTCTCGCTCCTGTTGTGCAGGGCTAACTGTCCGAGGCAGAAGCCGTTCCCATGAGGTAGGTCATAGAAGATACTGACAGACTGTTCATAAACAGTGTACAGGCGGCCAACTCTGGTCCGATGTTCCCAGTACGCCACGATACACCAATGGCACTGCTTCATTGTGTCGGGTGACAGGCTGGCATCTGCAAGGGTGAAGAGAAACTAAACATTAGGGCGATCTAAACTCATTTCACCAACACCCCATGCAAGGCTTAACATCAAAGTACCCAGCTACATTACTTCTCAAGGGAGCAGTCACCCTTTCTACATTAGCCAACAGCCCTCCCACACACAGACACAACTCTCGTACTCTTACGAGACTTTCAGGTTGATGGGTGGATGGGCATCATTTCAATTGAATGGAGAGGAATGTCCCAACAGTCCAATAAAAATTCTGACTGTACAAACCCGGCTTACATTATTAATGTACTGGTGGGTATGGGACAGCTGACTGCAATAGTTAGAGCTGAAAGCATGGGTGGAGGCTGGTTCAATCGAGACATTCAAGAAGGTTGAAATATCCATGAGGGATGAAATATCCAAGCCTCCGGAGAATACCAACAGATTGGCAAGAGGAAAAGAAGCTCTTTTGATGGGGCATTGCAGACACAATAGGCTGAATGGCCTTCTACTGCATTGTATTATGTCTATGATTGCAGAGAAATTGGTGTCTTATGCAACATTAAAGTGTGTTTAAGATCAATGTTTCCAAAGGCCACTAGGATCCACATCCACGTTAAACAAACCTGCTCACACCACTATTGTCTCCTTGATGATGGTTGTGGTTATGGAATAAAGTGAACAGAAAAACTACCTAACTTACTGTAGATCAGGGACTATAATGTCACCTAAGACACAGTGGACAGATGTTTCGTCTCTGATGCTGTGATTTCACTGCAGAGGCCTTAATACTGAAATCTGGGCTTACATTCCAGCACACCACTGAGGGAGTGCAGCATGCTCAGGTGTGCCATTTTTGCAGATGAGATGTTAAACTAAAGTCCTGTTTATTATGAAGTGATGTAAAGGATCCTGTGACAAAATTTCAAAGAAGGGCAGATGAGTTCTTTCATGTAGGAGCAGATTACTGCAGATACTGGAAGCTGTACTGAAAACCAAAAATTGCTGGAGATCACAGCCGGTCAGGCTGCAGCCACGGAGAGCGAGAAAGCTAACATTTTGTGTCTAGATGACTCTTCACCAGAACGGACATGAAATGTGGAGAGGCCAGCATTTATGCAATATTGGGAAGGGGATGGAGTGCTGGGGGAGACAGGGTTTTGATAGAGCAGATCCTTTCATGTACCCTGCCCAAAATTTATCCCTCAAATCAACGCCACTAAAAACATTATTTGGGGACGACCACACTGCTGTTTCTGGCAGATTAGCTACAAAGGCAACTATATATTTAACGCTACTGAACTGGGTGGAAAGTGCCTTGGGATATCCTGAAAAGGTGTTACATAAACATCAGCCTTTCTTCTCCTTTAGTTCATTGTAACATGCAGTTGGAGCTGTGGAATAATATTAAAGAATACCGGAAAATACTTTGTTTCTCTCATGTCTGTCAGTCTGGTTTGAAATAATATTGGAGTCTCTGACACTTGTCACAGTCACCAATTATTAAACTAAAACACTCATTTCACATCAACTTTCTGTTGACACAATGTTTGGTCACAATTTTATGCCAACATTTGAACTGCCCAGATAAACATTTAACATCAAAATCCCCAAAATGGAAATATTTGTCTGTAAAGTTGCAGGTTGTACCCACAGGGTAATGCCTGGGAGCAAAATTCTCACAATCTTCTTTTACAATCATCACTGGACTCAGGCAATCTACTCATTTCATCCAAATGCTCTTTGTAATTCTCAATTTGTATCTCGGTTGAATAATACTTTGCCGTTGTCATATTTGGTGAAATTGCTGACCCCAAAGAACCAACCCTGTAACAATGTAACTGTCAACGTTTGTAGGTTTGGGGGCTCTCAAACAATTCATGAATTAAACGATGTAAATCATTTGTTGATAGCTTAAGATATTGTCAACTGTCCTGTCTAACACTTGGTACAGTTGAATGACCAACTCTCAGTCTAGGTGGATATCAGGAGACTCTAGTCTGCCCAAGAAAAACATGCACATTAAAGGTTGAACAAGGGAACTCAGATGCTGGTTTGATCAAATGTGCTGCTATGTTCAATTTTTACAGACTTCCATTTATACCCTGTTCCCAAATTCCATTAAGGTGGAGACAGCAAGCCTCCTTAAGTCCATTGTAGCAGTTTTGGTACATTAAATGTCTTGCTACGCTATTTCAGGAGCTAGGTCAACATTAATCAAATTGCTAAGGGAGAGCGGGTGGTCAATGTAGCCCAGTCTAGATGAAACAGCTGGAATTTTATGATATGGACACCATTACCAAATCCTAGGTTTCCGTTACAGATTTATTTAATGCCTTGCATTTAAATGCTGCTGTTGTGGTGGGACCTGAACTCATGTTTATTTAGACCAAACATCTCAATGACTAACCTGATAGTAAAACCATGTTGTCACCCTGTATAAACTACTGCAGCCTTGAGACTGACTGGGCCTTGCCCCCTGGCTCAGTGGTCAGGGCTGAGAGACACAACTCAACAGTAACTTTGCCTGGGAAATCTTGGCACATGGGAACAAGCTAGCTCTCAACGCCAGCAAAACCAAGGAACTCATTACTGACTTTTGGCGGGATGTTACTCATACACCCGTACACATTAACAGCACAGAGGTGGAACAAGTGGAGAGTGTCAAGCTCCTGGGAGTGGTCATCAAGCTTTCTTGGACTCCTCATGTGGATGCACTGGTTACAAATGCCCTTGTCAACTTTTATAGATGCACCATCGAGAGCATTCTGTCTGGATGTATCACTACCTGGTGTGGCAACTGTACCATTCAAGATTGGAGATGGTTACAGAGAGAGTAGTGAACTCGGCCTGGATAATCACAAAGGTCAACCTCCCATCTATAGATTCCATCTACCAGGCCCGCTGCTAGCATTCTCAAAGATCCATCCAGGGAGATTTCAACAATCCTTGGATAAGCATATGGTTGATGATGGGATAGTATAGGGGGAACGAGCTGAGAACAGTTCACAGGTCGGCGCAACCTCGAGGGCCAAAGGGCCTGTTCTGCGCTGTATTGTTCTATGTTCTATCCCACCCAAGCAATGTTTTTCTACAACCTCTACCATCGGGGAGAAGGTACAGAAGCCTGAACACACGCACCAGCCGGTTTCGAAACAGTTTCTACCCGACTGTTGTTAGAATACCGAATGGACTCTCAAACTCTTAGCATTCGGCTGTACTTGTGTTTTTGTTTTTGCTGCTGTTTACCTATTATTTACCTATCTGTGCTACTTAACTCTGTGATCTGCCTGTATTACACGCAAGACAAAGCTTTTCACTGTACCTCGGTACACGTGACAATAAATTCAATTCAATCCAATTCAGTGATACCCGCTCTTTCTCAGGTATCCACAGTGTGCCCTCTGATTGCAGTGGAGGACAGTTCACCATCTTAATGGTAGGATTCCCCCACCTGCCTGATGTCAGTTTACATCACGTAAATCCCTAATCAACCTAACCCATTGCATCAACCTTCACTATAGAAAAGCAAATGTTCAGAATTATATCCAACATTTCTTACGCAGTCTCAAAGTTTACACAATGTTCCTGCAGATATACACGAGTTTGTCATTTTTCTCAATTAAGTACCAAGTAATTCACAGCTTTCTCTATGTAGTTGTAGTACCAGGGACAGGTCTCGGTGAAGGCAATTAGACTGATCTGTTAACAATACATTCCAGTACATCCCATGTTAAAGTTTGTCAGTTAAGTCTGGCTTTTCCTGTATTGCTTTTACTTATCAGGCCTCATGACAACACTGGAGTCACTCCTGCTTATTAATATTATTCTTGACTAAAGCTCAATTGTCAGTGAATCCAGAACTTCTGATCATTTGTTGCATAAAATGTACTGCAACGACAGTTAAACACATGCCAGAACACAAGCTTTCCAACTGCAATCTCTTCCACTCAATATCGTTATCACTATTTAGACCCGCTCAGACTCGCCAAAGAGAGGGAGGTTTGAAGTATGGAATACTATAGATCAGGATAAGAAGATAAGAACGAGGAGCAGGAGTGGGCCCTCGGCCCTTCGACCCTGCTCTGCCACTCAATAAGATTATGGCTGATCTTTTCGCGGACTCAGCTCCACTTTATTTTGCAAAATAAAAGTCTACCTTAGCTTTAAGAGCGATCACTGAAGTAGCGTCAACTACTTCCCTGGGCAAGGAATTCCATTGATTAACAACCCTCTGGGTGAAGAAGTTCCTTCTCAGTTCAGTTTGAAACCTGCTCTCTCTAATCTCGAGGCCATGCCCTCTTGTCCTAGCTTCACCTGCCAGTGGAAACATTCTCTCTATTTCTATTTTATTGATTCCATTCATAATGTTTCTATAAGATCCCCCCTCATTCTTCTGAATTCCAATGAATATAATCTCAATCTACTCAGCCTCTCCTCATAAACTAACCCCCTCAACTCCAGCATCAACCTAGTGAACCTCCTCTGCACCCCCTCCAGTGCCAGTACATCCTATCTTTTGACATGAGACCATTCAGCCCACTATGCCACAGCAGAAGTAGTGAATATACATGATTTCCCCATGTCAGCCATACTCCGTTGTCGTCAAGCACACCCAGGCATGTACATGTTTTTTATTCATTCACAGGATAAGGGTTTCTCTGGCCACAGCAGCATTTATTGCCCATCCCTAATGGCCCAGAGGACAGCTAAATGTCTGGAGTCACATGTCGGCCAGACCAGGTCAGGATGGCAGTTCCCTTCCCTAAAGGGCATCAGGGAATCAGATGGGCTTTTCCCCAACAGTTGGCAATGGATTCATTGTCATCATTAAATTCTTTATTCCAGATATTTATTGAATTCAAATTCCTCCACCTGCCATGGCAGGATTCAAACCCAGGTTCCCAGAACGTTAGCTGGGTGTCTAGATTAACAATTCAGTGATAATACGGCTAGGCCATTGCCTCCACATCATCAAGTATATGTTATCAGTTCCTTTACACTGTCTCAAAGACTCATTGGGTGGGTACTGGAAGAACTAGAAACCGAAGAGCACTCCCTTTACAACATTTAAATACTGCATCCTCCACTTCCTCAGACTGAGGTCGGTAGTTTTGTTAGTCAGGATAGTGTGTGTTATGGAAATGGAGCAAAAGGATGGAATTAGGAATCACGATCATCATGACTTCAATGAACAGCCCAATCTTACTTCTGAATGTCAGCTTTCCATTGCCTGAAACATCCGTTTGTTATCAAATGTGAATTGGTGAAGACTGGGTTAACAAGAACATGTGACTCATCTCTTCCAATCAGTTCAGGACATTATCTGATATAAAGAACTGGAATGAACTGGAGGGTCAGGTTTTCGATTTGGAGAGTGACAAATTCAAAACGAAACAGCAACTCCTGAAGGTTCCCTTGCAAAGACAAAGAAAATCTTCCACTGGCATTTAAAGATGAGATTTTGTAATTTCATCCGGAATTTCAGACACAACCCAATCATTAACTTTACAATTCAAGTTATTACCAGATCCCAGAAGAAGAAAAAGGACAAGAGTTAGGATCCTGAGAACTGTTCCAGAGTTGGGAAATGTCAGTGAAGGTGATAAACTGGAGAAGCTGGGACTGTTTTCGTTGGAGAAGGGAAGGCCAGGAGGAGATTTGATGTACGCTTTCAAAACCATGAGGGCCCTGCACAGCTTAGATATGGAGAAACTGTTTCCACTTGTTATAAAGATCTGGAATGGGAACAGCATAGATTTCAAATGATTCACAAAGGCAGCAAATGAGATATGAGATCTTTTCTCCCCCCAGTCAGTGAGTAGCCAGGGTTTGGAATGTGTTGCTTGGATGTCTGATGGAGAAGGGTCAATTAAAGCACTCAAGAGGATATTAAATAATTGTTTCAGTAGAAATAACTTGCAAGGGGAGTGTAGGAGAAGGCAGGAGAATGACTCCAAGTGCTAATGTGCATTGAGGGGAGCTGGCACAGACATAATACTCTCCTTCACGCTGACAATTCTACCCCAGCTAGGTTAACGTACATTATGATCAGGTCTTAACCCATCTTTCGGAAACATCACAAGGAATTATATTAGTGCTCAGCACTTAGGATATGTGGAGCTAAATCCCAGATGTCCATTTTGTGCACGATATCACAAACAGGGTCAGTAGAAATTGGCTGCGAGCCGAATGGTGCCCAGGGTATAAGTGCACTCTCTCCCAATGGGACACCTCACCATCCACTGGGAGAGGCCTTTTGCTTTAACTGGGGGCGCCTCTGTGCTGCACCAGTGCATCAGAATGGGCTATCACAGGCTTTCACCCACAGCTCCCTGAGCTAACAGGCTAGTGCATCAAGTCCACCATTAAACCTGCTGCTAAATAGACAATACACGAGTCCCTGAGCCCTAACCAGCCAGTTAAGGACAGAGGATCAGACACGTGTGTTTGAGGAGCATGCAACCGGATTTTCTTGGGACTATACGGGTTAAAATTTCACAGAACATCATGGGGTAAGATATTAAGGACAGATTCGTAACGTTTCAACTAAGGCTAGATTCTGGAGAAGTTGTGTGCATGCCAGACCCATTAAGCACAGTACAAACATGTAATTAATGAGAGTTAAACAGTTCCATGCAATTTTTTCCATATACAACACACCCACAAGTGATTAAATAGCAGACTAAGTAAGTACACTAAGGAAGGCCATATCCGTTTGCTTTAACCTTTTATTTGAAAGAAAAACTCCTATTGGTCACACCACGCACTCCTTTCTAACCCAACACTTACACAATTAAAAGGGAAGAATTATTTCCAGCGGTCTCTAGCTGGGCACTGGGCCCAGCTCTTCAAGCTGAGCTCAGGGTTGTGTTCTAAGCCAGCGTGTCTCTCGGCTCCCACTGACAACTTATCAGCAGATGAAGCCCTCTTAACCTCTTCTCCCTCACACCATCAGATGCGATCAACTCACTCACATAACAATCCCATTATTTCCCTTCAGTAAGCGCAGTACCAGTGATAGGTGTTCCCAAACCTCCCCAATAGCACTCCCACTGCTTCAAACTATCTCTGAACCCAGACACTTGCTCTTAAACCTTCTCCCCAAATATCGGCCCCTGTGAAAAATAATTCCCTTCCCTCACCTGATATACACTCTCCAGCTGCTTGTATCAAACCTTTTTTCTCCAGCTCTCCCTTCCCCACTATCATCCTTTCTCCCTCACCATCATCTGACAAAACATTCTTGACACCGCCTTTCCTCTCCCTTGCCCCAGGACCCTTCCCATCATCCTTCGGGATGAGTGTACTGTTGGCCTCTCCCCCCAGCCCTCCTCTCCCCCCACCTCGGTTTTGGGGCACTGCTGCTTTTTGTGGGTGGGTGCACTGAAATTTGGAGATTTGTTTTGTTAAAATACTCAACACAAAAGCAAGCCTTTCCTCTGTCCCCACTTTGCAACTGCTTCCAGGTTTGACTGACAAATGACCCTCAAAAGAGAGTAGAATTTGCTCTCAGCAGAGTTAACTAGTTAACCAGAGCTTCCTTTACCTGGTAAACCAACTTGGTGGAAAAATAACCCTTTTACTGTTCCATTTTTGTTTCCGTTTGAACTGTTCTTTCTGGTATTTATGGGTTGGGGGTGGAGGAGACGTCCAGTCAAATACATTCCCCCATCCCCATCCCCAACATCATCTGACTGCTGTAGTGATCTGTTTCAGTGAGAGCTTAGTTGTTGCTCCCATTAAGACATCTACAGGGCAGGGGCTATGTTTGTGGTGGTGGACCTGAACTTTACTGTGATCTCACTTAACATTGGCACCCTGGAGGACAGTTCACAAACTAGAAAGCACAGACTTAACACAACTGACAGACAAACTAGAAGGGCAAACACTTTCTTCTCGATCGGGAGCGGAGAGAAGCTGGTCTGAAGGGACAGTGGAGCAGATTCAGTAAGAAACAGATAACCACTCAGATAGGGAAATTTTGCATGACCATGAACTGACTGAACAAACTCCTCAAAGATCTAGCACAGGCATGAGAGGCCAAAGGGCCTCCTTCTGTTTTGCTTCATTTGTTGGTTTTGCAGACCCACCCTCATTCTGAGGAGTGAAGGTCCCAGAAGTTAACTTCAGCTATCTCCCCGGTTGGGAATTCAAACCAGAACTCTCCTGTCAGAACGGCCCCATTCCTCACTCACCCTCTGATCAGAGGCTGGATTCCCTAACAGCTATGTTGCTGCTGATTGATGAGGACTCAAGGCTCCGTGCTCAAGTCCTTTTATCAATAGTGTGTAAGAGTTTCCAAGCTTAGCCTCCTGATTTCAATCTGGTTAAGCCTCTACAGCCTATTATGAACTGACTGTCGGTTTCTGAATTCTTTGTTTAGTGGATCACAAGACAAATCCAACGGCTCCCCCCAGCAAGACTGGGGATGGTTAGTAACCACCAATCAGATTGGTTATGTCAGTTAAGGAGGTAGAACTAAAGCCAATCAAAAAACAATTCAATAGAGAGATACCATGGCCTGAAGATGCCTGAACCAAAAGGCTTCCATTGCCAGCTGGTTAGCTTTGGCAATCCTCAGCCCCACGCTCCAGCCAATCAAAATCAGATGAAGGGCAGGGGAGAAAATTGTTAAAGAGACTTGTATATGGCACCTTTCGTGATGCTTGGGTATCTCAAACGGCTTTACAAACCAGCCAATCCATGCACAGCAAGATCCCACAAACAGCACTGTTGCCATGAAGAAAGCTCCAGTTTGAAGACGACAGGAACAGATTAAAATAAATAAATATCAACCATCCTCTGGTTTGTTCCTTGGGTTAATGCTTTAATCAGAGTCAACCTAGCCAATTTAAAGTTAAACACAGTTTGGCAGTCATCATCTAACCAGTCCATACTTCATGGCATTCCCAAGTCCACCTAGGTTGAGGGTATGAAGTCCATGTGCTGTGTAAACACTGACATGGGCCAGAAGACATGTTCCTGCACTGCAAACACATGGCAATATTAGTAACAAAATGCAGTTTATACCTAATGTTATTTTTAAGAAGAAACATTTGGCCATGGGGGGAAATACAGGGCGAGTTTATCAAATGATGTGATGCACTGCATCCATTTGCCCACTCGCTCAACTTGTCTAAATCACTTCAACACCTCCTGGCACGAGATCTCAAACCAAAATCCCACTTCTCTCCTCTGATGGATGCAAAAAGATCCGAGGATGCTGTTCGGAAGAACAGCAGGAGACTTCAACATCACAGAAAGTGATTCTCTGATCATTCTCACATTGCTGTCTGTGAAAGCTATCCAGCCACACTGTAGGAAATTTGAGGAGAATAAGCACAGAGGGCTTAAGATCAACCTCATTATTGCCAGCCTGATCCAGGATGGTTTAAACAGGATTCCCCCATCCTGTTCTTTTTTGCTAGTAGGATGCATTTCTTGTGCTGTTAAATTAATTCCTGGAATAGATTCTACTTGGCAGTTTTGATAAACTCTATTCTTCAGCAAGGCTTGAATCCACAAAGCCTCTTCTGGAGTACTGTGTCCAGCTCTGGTCGCCTTGCTGTATAGGAAGGATATTATTAAATTGGAGAGGGTTCAGAAAGGATTTACCACAATGCTGCCAGGAATGGACGGTTCAAGATCAAAAAGTAGACTGGGACATTATTCATTGGAGTGTAGGAGGTTGAGAAGTGACCTCAGAGGTTTATAAAATCATGAGGGGCATTGATAAGGTGAATAGCAAGACCCTTTTCCCTAAGGTATGGAAGTTCAAAACTAAGGGGGCATATTTTTAAGGTGAGAGGAGAAAGTTTTGAAAAGGACATGAGGGTTTGTGTGGAATGAACTGCCAGATGAAGTGGTGGATGCAAGTACAGCTACAACGTTTAAAAGGCATTTGGATAAGTTCATGAATAGGAGAGGTTTGGAGGGATATAGGCCAAGTGCGGGCAGGTGGGACTAGTTTAGTTTGGGAACTTGGTCTGCATGGACTGGTTGGACCGAAGAGTCTGTTTCTGTGCTGTATGACTCTAAACTGTCCCGAAATGTCGATTTCCTGCTCTTCGGATGCTGCCTGACCTGCTGTGCTTTTCCAGCACCTCTCTAATCTTGACTCTAAATTGTATGAACCCACTGAGGCGTGGCCTGGGATGTCACACAAACACTCGATTCACTCAGTGATGTGTATTGACAACGTGGATGTTGGGCTCTTCCTGTTGGACTAACTTCGACTAACATTCCTGATGAAATGCTTATGCCCGAAACGTCGATTCTCCTGCTCCTTGGATGCTGCCTGACCTGCTGTGCTTTTCAAGCACCAGACTTTTCAACTGCTAATGTCTCCAGCAAAGACTGGTTTGGAGCACAAACAGTGTCAGGGGAATTCAGTCTCAGGGGAGGTCACACTTTCATGAATCGAAGGTTTTGGAATGGGGAATTTTGCTCCCTCTACTTTCTCCTCCTCTAGCCAGTCTTAGAGGGAAAAAGATCGCTTTGCAGCTAAAGACATGTCAGTTCATTGGCAACCTGTGGCCTTACAGTAAACAGCGGCCAATGCCAGGAGCAGGGTCAGGGATCATTCACCCAGAAGCCTGCTCCATCTTGTCTCCTGTTAATGTTCATCCCCGAGATGTATGGACTGGAGGCAGTGGCATTTCATGAGGAACAGGACGATGTAAATGTGAACAGTCATCGCTTTACAGCGTGCTGGCTACAAACCAGTGAAGCGAAACCATGCAATGATCATGGCTTTTAATGCAGGGCTAAATTTGGCAGACAGGACAAGTCTACATATCCTTGGGTATAGGGAGTTGGGGGATGTTCTAACCAAGGTGCTGAAGATAATTAAAGAAGCTAATTGCTTCTCTCTATTTACCAAGTATCACAAATCCTGCCATCTAGAATGTCAAGGGCAGCAGACACATAGGGACACCACCCCCTGTAAGTTCCCCTCCAAGCCACTCACCATCCTGACTTGGATATTTATCACCGCTCCTTCAGTGTCACTGGGTCAAAATTCTAGAACTTCATCCCCAAGGGCATTGTGGGTCAACCCACAGCCTACACTGTAGCGGTTCAAGGCGGCAGCTCACCCCAACCTTCTCATGTCCGATGAATGAGTACTGCGCTAATTCTCCTGGTGGTGGGGAATGGGTAGGAGAGAATGTCCAGAGGAAGAGGGCAGCCCATCAAAATCAGAGCTGGGCTGTGTCCACATGTACTTTGTAACACAAAAGGAGAACAGTCATCTGGAAATAGTCTCCCTCCAAGAAGCTGCTGAGGTTGGGGGGTTCAAATAGAGCATGTTGTTTTGCACTGTGCGAGGATATCCCAAGTTGCTGGACCAAGCTGAACACAGGAAGTTAAACTGCAGAACAGCCATGAATTAACTGAATGCTGGGATGGGCTGGAGGGGCTGAATGGCCTAATCCTATTCTCAGGACTGCTGAGCACTGAAGGAGTTAAAATGTGCGTGCCAACAATCCGGAAAGTTTCAGATAGGGACTCGAACCTGGCAGTGAGTCAATGATTAAACATCGGGAGATAAGGGAATTGGATGCGTTAAACTAGCATGGGTTCAGAAAGGTACAAATCCATCAAAGAAAGATTACGCGGTTACAGGCGAGAACCAAAGTGAATGGGAAAAGGCACATTAGAGAAAAGAGTGACAGAAAGAATGTGGGGGGTGGGGGGGGGAAGAGAGAGAGAGAGAGTGAGGGAGGAGAGAAAGAGAGAGAGAGAGAGAGAGAGAGAGAGAGAGAAAAGAAGAATGGGAAAAAGCAGAAAAACCAAGGGAGAGAGACAGCGTGCAATGAGTGAGAGGCAATAAAAGGATTATGCGTTAAGGAAACTATTAGCCAGTGGAAGGAGGAGGCCAGCTCCGCAGTGTTGTTTGCTGTGCCCATACTGAACTCATGTTGTGATTCTTGCAAAATGCTTTGCTGAAATGAATTCATTTCATTTTTCTTTTCCATCTTTCCAAACATACACTCAAACAAAGTCTTGAGATTCAAGCGGCAGAACCCAACGAGATGCAAGTTTTCTCAGCCAGGCCCCTAATACACGAGGCCAGTTCTGTCTCATCTACAGCCAACTCTGAGCTTTGCCTGCAGCTATTAGGTGAAGCCATTAAGGAGACAGCGGGAGGTCTGAAAGGCTTTGAATGTTGAACAACACTTTGCCACATAAAATGGGAAGAAAATGCAACATTTGAACTCAAAACCAACACTGTGCCATTAAACGTTTTGACAGTAAAGTGCTTGCAATGGCAAAAAGAAGAATTTAATCTCGTGGTACACTTTTCTCCTCCCCCACGAGTGGAATGGTAAAAGCCCAAAAGCTTTGAACAACTATTATTACAGGGATAACCAGAAATTATAACAGCAACATTCAGCCTGGCGACACAGCTATCTCTCCCATCAACAGCCAACTTATCAGCCAGACATATACACTGAAACACTGCCCTTGTTTATATATGAGGCTGTTTCAAGCAGTCCCCATTTCCCCTCTGCAAGAGCTGTGCTTGCTGGCAGACAGACCAACATGACTGAGCAAACATACAACATGGCCCTCAATAAGAAAATATTAAACATGTACTCCAAAATAATTATTTTTAAAAACTATCAAAGAATGAGGGAAGAAAGATTCAAAAGAGTTGGGTGGGCCTGCTTAAAAAAATACAAAGAAAGCGAGTGTTTAATGCAAAATTCCCAGGAATTTCTTTTGCTGCTTTAACCCCTTTGGACTTTGAAAAAGGAAGAAATTACATTTAGGTAGCACCTGTCATGTCATCAGAATGTGTCAATTTGCTTGACAGCCAATAGTGTGCTTTTGTTCTAAAAGAAAGGCACACTGTTGTGATGGAGGAATTGTGCATCCAATGTGTACACAGAAACTCCACACAAACAGCAACATGAAACTGCTTTGTGGTCATGTTGTTTAGAGAATGCATTTTGGTCAGAGCACTGATGGGCTGCAGGAGAGGACAGAATGGTATGGACAAGATGGGCCAAAAGGACTTTTGCCCCGCTATAAAATCTCTTTGCCTCTGTAATTTGGAGGACAGTGGATATTTTGGGAGATGGAGGGGCTGGGGCTAGGTGACAGAGATAAGGTGGAGTGTGATGTGTCTCCTTTCCAGATTGTAGAACAGGGGTACAACTGAAGAACTCCTGTGCCATGGGACATGAAGTTGGACAGCAAAGAAACAACCACAATCATCGTTCAGTCTCAGAACCACAGGCTGTCCCATTGGAATTTGACACAATTTTGTAATGTCGGGAAAAAGGGCTGCCAAATTGGGCACAAAAGGTTCCAAATTTTGTTTTTGTGATGAGGTTAGGAGATCTCCCTTCTTTTACCTTTGAACCATGGGATCTTTACATTCAATTAAGAGTTCATAAGACACAGGAGCACAAGTAGGCCATTCAGCCCATTGGGTTTGCTCTACCATTCAACAAGGTCATAGCTGATCTGACCATCTTCAACTTCACCTGACGCCCCTTACTGCTGCAAGATCGGTCTCTCAGCCTTGAATGTACTTGAACCACAGCCCCAACAACGCTCTGCTGTAAAGAGATCCACAGATACACTACTGTCTGAGAGCAAACAATACCTCCTCCTCTGACTTAAATGTGTAACCCCATATTCTGAGGACACCATCTGGTCCTAGACTCTCCCACTTTGGGAAATAACGTTTTGTATCTACCCTGTCAAGCCCCCCAAAGGATCACAAACGTGTCAATAATATTGCCTCTCATTCTTCTAAACGACGAGTACAGGACCAATCTACTCAATCTCTCCTCATAAGACTATCCCTTCATACCTGGGATCAGCCTAGAGAACCTTCTCTGAACTGCCTCCAACGTCAAATATAATTTCCTTTGTCAAAGGGGTCCAAAGCTGTTCAGTATTCCAGCTGGGCTGTGACCAGTGCCTTGCTTAGTTTTAGCAAACCTCCCTACTTTTACTGTCCATTCCCTTTCAAATAAAGGCTTTATTCTCACCGAGAGACTGAGCCCATGACAGTGCTGCACTCCCACAGCCCTGCAAGGGAGCACCAGCCTGGATTTGCAAGTTCCGAGTCTCTGGGCCTGAGAACTCAGCCTTTTGACTCTCAGGCTGGAGTGTCGTCCAGTGTGTCTCTGTTGATACTCAGAGATTCCAGGAACTGTTGAACAGAGTAGAAAATCCCAGGTACATGCTCAGAAAGCAAAACATGCTCTCCTCTCCTCCTAGAGCACAAATGAGATTACTCAGTTTACAAAGAAGAATGTGGGTTTAGCTGGAGTGAATTCCTGATGACTAGAAGCCCCGCGAGGGGCCCAGCTCAGAGTTGTTCTTTTTCATGAGGTCCAGTTGCTGACCTCCGTCCTCCTTATCTCAAGCGCAGTCTAAGAATGGAGTCAGATTACATCTCTCGGCCAGGCCCAGAGAAGCAAATAGCTTTACATCTCTCTCTCTCTCGCCTGCGTACTTTATTTTTGCTTTGTCAAGCTACATGTTATGCTTTTTCAGCAGCCAGGGGGAGAAAAAAAAAGGAGAGAAATATTGTTTCATCAGTTTCAAATTTCCACTCTCCATGACTGCAACATTTTCAGGAGACACTTCTGTCAAGCCCCAGAGTCTGAGTGACCGCAAAAGCTTTGGGAAAACAGGAAACTTCGGGTTTAATGGCTGATCACTGATGCGGTCACACTTGAACGTACTGCAGATCCCTCTGTGACACAGGAAGTGGGACAGCTCCCTTCACCAACTCCCCCCACCCACCTTGTCACCAACCCCCAACACCCCCTCCCAGCCTGCCTCCGAGTAAAGGTCTTCATTAAGCAAGGTCTGTGCTTTCGTGTGAACCTTTACTGACACACACAAGGACACACAGACACACACACACACACACACACACACACACACACACACACACACACACACACACACACACACACACACACACACACACACACACACACACACACACACACACACACACACACACACACACGAAAACTCTCTTCAGGCAGTTCTCCTCATTCTCCCAGCTTCCTGCAGTCTGTACGGGAGGGTACATCGAGCACAAGGTAGATTCCTCAGGGGCTAGGAGTTCCTGTACAAGCCTGAACCGAGCAAGTAAAAGAAATATAAATAAGAAACATCATCATCAGAATGGCAGTGAGGGAGATGCAAAATAAACCAGAGCAAAGACAGAGAAATATAAATTACAAGTGAAAGCCACAGCAAGTAAAAGCAGAGAACAAGAAGGTGGGGTGGACCATCATTCTTGATCGTGGGACATTCCACAGGAAATTAGGAAAACTAGACAACAGCAAGGTGGTACCATAGTTCATGGATGCAGCAGTTAACTTACACACAGCAAGCTCCCACAAAAACAAATGTGATGACCAGATCATCTATTGTGGTGACGTCTGACAAGAATTAAATATTGAAAAGTAGAGAAAGTGCGCGAGAGAGAAAAGAGAGAGGGGAGAGGAGACAGCATGAGAGACAGAGACAGAGAAAGAGAGGAGAGAGAGTGAGAGACAGAGAGAGTGAGCGAGAGCGAGAGAGAAACTTATGACTTGTGTGTACACATGGTATCACAGAGCACATGCAGATTGGTACAGGGCTTTCCTGATTTTAGGAAGTTTGAAACATAGACATTAGATAACATTTGACAAAAGTCAGTGTTATTTGTGTACATAGTTTAAATTGTCGTGTCGCCTGTTTCTATCCTTATAGGTTGTGGGAAAAGAGCAGTCTGCTCACTGAGTGGGAAGTGCCTTCTGTAAAGGCTGACTGACCATAGGCTACAGCTACTCCCTGTAGGGAGCACAGGTAAATTTCCTCTTAGTTAGCAAAGGGAATTAAAGACTTGCATTTATAAAGCACCGTTCCAGCCAATGGAAGTTTTTGTTGAAGTGTCATCATTGTTGTGTTGTTAGTCCAGGTCCCACAGACATTGTGAATAAACAGTATCACTAAAAACACGGGCAAGGGAGAAGGACGGCACAGGATATGGAGCACTGGTTGTCTGTCTGTCTCTCTCTCAAAAAGTGATAAAGGATCACCTTATACCTGCTTGGAAAGGCAGACAAAGTCACAAATTGAACATCCAAGCCAAGAGGTGATAACTCTTGTCTGTGTAACTCCCTCCCAGGTACTGAGCTAGAATGGCCTGGCTTCTACACCAGGATTTGAACCCACAACCTTCTGATTTGGAGGGGAGTTTCACACACTGAGCCACATGGAACCTACTCTACTCCTTTGACAGCAGTAGCGAGGCAAAGTGGGCTTTGGGGCAGGAGGAGGGGTGTACCTGAGCCACATTGGCTCATGTCTCAAGTTGATGAAGGCAGCCTTGACCCAGCACATCAAATGATCCATAGACACAGGACTGTAAGTAGGCCATTCAGCCCATCGAGTCTGCTGTGCCATCATGGCTGGTCCTCAATTCCACCTTCATGCCTTTTCCCCAAAACCTTCGATTCCCTTACTGACCGAAACACCTGTCTATCTCAGCCTTGAATATATTTAAATGATTCAGCCGTTACATCTCTCTGTTGTAAGGAATTCCGCAGACTCACTATCCTCTGAGAGATGAAATTCCCCTGCAGTTCTGTTTGAAATGTGCGAATCCTTATTCTGAGACAAGATCCTAGACTTGCCCACAAGAGGAAACAAAAGTGGAATTCACATTACATGACAAGACAGGGCATCTTCTGAGTTATTTTGAATGATATTTTTAATTAAATCCCAGTGCCTTTCAAATAAGAGAGAGAGAGAGTGAGAGAGAAATAGTTTTCTTTAGCGCAATGGTATCCTTCAGGAACATTGTTTATTAAAAAGAGTTCCAGACCAATTTCATCTGGACTGACTCTGTTAAATAGAATAGACACAGGAGAGAGCATAGCTTGTCACAATTCAGACTTTTTCAACTAGACCCAAGCACTGAATACAAACGCATAAACTTTTGTGTTTTCTTATGAAAAAGTGCAATTTTGGCTTGAGGAGGCTTTTTTTAAAAATAAAAATCTTATAAACTTCATGCCCTGTGTACTTTTTCCAGCTCCATTTGCCAGTAAGTTAAGGGCCACTTCTCTAATAAATGAGTCCTCTTGGATGCCAAGAACATTGGTCTCCTGCAACAGGGTAATTCAGCTCAATAAATCATTCTTTTCTGTACTTCCTACCAATCCTTATTCCACCCCCCACAACCACACGACAGTCTCAGTGAATTACAATGCTCTCCCCTCACCCAGAGGCTCACTAGTCTCCATTTGACTTTATCTCTTCACAGTCTTTGCAATGGCCAGAGTCCAAGCCTCATTAGCAGTTAATCTCAAAGACAGTGCATTCCAAGCCTTCAAAACCACTTCTTTTCGCTATCTCCCACCCATCAATTCAGCTAGTAAGGCAGCCAACTTGTCGACTCGATAGCCTCAGTCCTTATGCCTGCCTCTCTGATGGCCAACTGGAAGAAATTACTTCTTCAATGCAAAAGCAACAACTTGCATTTATGTGGCACCGTTGAGTCAGTGGAAAAACCACCCCGTGGGGGCAATTTTCAAACAAAGTCGAACATTGTTTCAGACCAGAAAAGTTGATCAATAAGGAATTTGTTAAAATGAGAGAGAGGGATAGAGAGGCTGAGAGGTTTCAAAGAAGGGAATCCTAAAGCCTAAGGTTCTGGCAGCTAAAGATTATGGCACAGCATTGGAAGTAAGCAGTTAACTAGAACTGGAGGAACAAGGGTATGCCAAGGTATGAAGTGACAGAGATAGCGGAGGGATTTGAATAAAGATGAATAATTGAGCTACTCCAAGACTGGGAGCCAAGGTCAGTGATCAGAGAGGTGATGGTAAATAAAACTACACAAAATAAATATGCTTAAAAAAGAATTAACCCTTAAAGTTACTATTTACTAGCTTCTCCAGGGATTGGAATTCCAGCCTCACCTCAAGATTGAAGGACGTTACCATGGTGACATTACCAGCTAACGCACTGAGGATGAAGCAATCGCATTAGACAAGGTGGGTCTCATTCACTGAAGGTTATGAGCAATGGACACATGATAGACAATCGTAAAGAATAACTTTCACACTATAAATCAGCAGGGTATAATCTTTAAGATGTAACGGCTGTATCCCCTGTTTAGTTGTATGCTGTGTGGTGCCATTCAGGTTTTAGTGAATTAACCAAGAGGGTGGTACGTGTATGGAATGAGCTCCCAGAAGTAGAGATCAAGGTGGGTACAATTACAATGTTTAAAAGACACTTGGACAGGTCCGTGGATAGGCAAAATTTAGAGGGATCCGGGCCAAATGTTCTGTTTCTGTGCTGTATGAGTCTACGAGTGTGACCCCACATGATGTCCTGTATTTCTACAGCGTCCTTCACAACCATCCTGTGTACCAAAGCACTTACCTCAAGGATGTCTTCCAAGCCTCCCTGAACACAAGACTGCACCATCTCCACCAACCCAGGGGAATCCTTCACTCGAGACAGCCCCAACTGGAGAAGCAGCAACAGTGAAGGTCCGAGCACCTCCAGCCAATCTGAGCTGGTGGGCCTGGACATCTCACCCACTCACTTCTTCAGACACTGGCTGTTCCATCAGTAGGTATGGTCTGCAGACCCTCACTCACCTCCGAGAAGGAGACAGCCATCCTTGGTGCTGAGGGCTGGCCAAAGGGAAAAGATTGCAGTGACAATGAAGTATCTCTGCACTGAGTCACTGTCACAACAAATTTAAGAAGTGGGAATTAAAACTGCTTTCCCACTCTTGTCAGCTTGGGTTCCGGGGTCAGTGAGAGACAGGGGTCTGTGCCAATCAATGACTGGTGATGGGCACACATGGCAAAGGAGTCCACATCTGTGATTGCACTATTCTGTGAAGGAACAGAGGTTGTGCAAGTGTGACAGGGCGCGAAGAACCTGTGAGACAGACAGACTGACAGACACATGTGGCTGAGTGAACTCCATCACCATTCTGTTCCCTTATTTACAAGGGATCACCACAGCAAGCACTAGGTGCCTTTCCACTTCCAGTATTAACTCCTCTCTCCAACTCAGGCCCACCAGACCCTCTGAAAATAATGTACATTCCTGGCATTCCTCAGGGTGAAGGTTGAGGCTACTATCAGGCAAAGGGTTAGCTTTGCAGTTAAAGGCCGTTAATTAAATCTCTCAGCAGGTCCACAAGGTAACAGTCCCCCTCCATTTATGAGCATCTCACTCCTTTATGACTCCTGGATGAGTAGAATCATATTCAATGTGAAAGAGTCTGCCAGTATATAAAACCATGATTTTCTAATCTTTTTAATGCTGGTATGTGAATATCAGGGAAGTGAAATGTGTGACAAACCTTGTATAGTCTTCAATTGCACGGTGTAAATAAAAAACACCACACCATTTTAGGTAGCTTTCCTGTTGAGCAGATGCTGGTGCCTGGAGAAACTGTTGTAAGCTGTACAAGGTGAGTGAGAGGTGGAGTTGGGTGTGGAGGTGTTTGAGACGGGGAAATACCTTGCAGGAAATTAATAGATTCCACACTAAAAGGTGCAGCGTGGGATTTGCCAATTCTCCTGGCAGCCCCTGATGTCACACTCTTGTCCGTTCATTCCTCACTCATATACAAGGTGGTCAATGAAGTGAAAGAGAAAACAGCCGCATTTTAATAGTGACCTTCCCTGACATCAAGAGGTCCTAAAGGCCTGTGAAGTATAATTCCCAATTCAATTTGGAATCAATTTGCACACAGCAAGCTCCAACAAACAAAACACAACCTCCCTAAATATTCTAGGACCTGTAATCCTTGTGTTTGTTGAGGATTAAGTATTGGCCAGAGCAACAAGAAGAACTCCTCTGCCTCTCTCCAACACAATAACAGTGAGAAGCCGATGGCCTAGTGGTGTTGGTGACAGCCAATTATTCTGGAATTCCCAGCTGACGTTCTGAGGATCTGGACTCGAATCCTGCCATGGCAGATAATGGAATTTGAATTCAACTTATGTTAAAAAAAATCCGGAAATAAAAGTCTTGATGATGACCATAAAACCATTGAAAATTGTCAGGAAAATCCCATCTGGTTCACTAACGCCCTTTAGGGAGGGAAATCTGCCATCCGTACCTGGTCAGTGTGGTTGACTGTCAATTGACCTCTGGCAATTAGAGATGGGCATCAAACAATGGCGTAGCCAGTGATACCCACATCCTGTTAGTGAATTAAACTAAAGTGGTGGATGGATCAGACAGACTCAGTTCATACATCTTCTTTTGCGGGGTAGGGGCAGACAGGAAGAGGCATTCTGCCCTTGAGCGGATTCCACCTTTCTATGAGATCCTGCTGATCTATGAAAAAGCATTATCCCTATCCTGTCATATATTCTCCATTACCCCTTTCACAAGCAAAGCATCCATCCATCTCAGTCGTAACATTTTCACTTGAACTCTAGCCTTAATAAAAAATGTTTCCAGGATAGAATTCCAAATTTTCCCTTTTATCCAAAAAGGCCTGGCTCTAATTGTAAAGTGTATGACCCCCCCCTCCCCCCCACGACTACCTCATTGTCTGTTTGTGAATACCCCACCCCCCATCTCACTTAAAGAAATAGGATTGAGAAATATAAACTATCTACTCTTTTGATTATATTAGACCAGTCAGTGAGGATACTGCTTCTTAATCTTTAGGAAATACAGTCAAAAACAAGCAATCCTCAAAATTTACCACCTTTAACCCAAGAATTATTCTGGTTTGGCTGTGCTACACCCCGTTCAGATTAAATTTCTGCTTTCTATGTTTTTCTCTGTCCAGGTTGTGGTTTACTAACAAACAGGAGGGGCCATTCGGCCCTTCAAGTCTGTTCAGATTACTTCACATTTCCATTTCTTCCTGACAACCTTAAGATTCTTGACAGACAATGGAGTCTATCTACGCCTCTGTAAAATTATTTAATGATCAGCACCTCCCCAGTTCCCCAGACTTGTTACCTCCATTTCCATCTTAAATGGGAGGCACTTTGTTTTTAAACTATGTCTCTTTGTTTTGACGATCCACCATGTCACGTTCTCTCAGCATTGACATATTTTAAGGAGAACATGGCTCATTCTTCTAAACTCAAATGGATACAGGCCTAATCCGTCAAATCTGTCCTCACAATAATCTTTTTGCCCCAGCAGAGTGAGTCTTCTCGGAGCTGCCCCTAAAGCATTTCTGTCCTTTCTGAAATAAGAGACCAAAACAGTACCCAGTACTCCAGCCTGGTGTCATCGGTACATTGTACAGCTCTGGTTTAAATTAAAAAAAAAACAGAAGTTGCTGATGAAACCCAGCAGCTCTGGCAGCATCTATGGGGAGAAAACAGAGTCAACGTTTCAGGCCCATCGACTCTCTCTTGGAAGGTGACTGGAAAGGTTAACTCGGTTTTTCTCTCTCCACACATTGCCAGACCTGCTGGGTTTTGCCAGTGATTTCTGTTTCACATCTCCAGCAGTTCATTATTTTAGCTCATCGGTTTTGATAAACTTGCGCACATTAGCTAGCTGTTAACGTCTCGTGGCACATGGGCCATCCAGGCAAAGGACAGTGTGAAACTGCTCCACCTGAAGTCTCAGGTTCAATCCATGTGCTGTCGATCGAACCAGGGCCAGGCTGGGTCCGACAGAATTAAAAACACAAACCAGAGATCGTGGTACAGTCACTGCCCACAAGTCAACCCTAGTCACCTCAGCACACGTGACATGCAAGGACTAGATTGCATGCTCCTCCTTCTGCCCATACCGCCATTGTCTAAAAGAAGACCCGGAAAATCACCAGGAATGGGGGGAGAGTTACTTATGTCCTTCACAGGTACCATGGGACAAAATGGCTGTCCTTTGCACAGTATTGCTCCATCAAGCGTAAAATGAGTCTAGCCTGTTGGCAGTATCACATAACATCAAAACTGGCTGCATTGTCAGAGCCTACAGCTGACGGCTGGATGAGGAAATGATCAACTCCACAATCCTTAGCCTGACAGGGACTTAGCCAAAACCAGTCAAGGGAGGACCGGTCAAAAAGTAGAGACAGAAACCGAAAGTCTCGGCTTGTAAACTGAGCCCTAACTTTACTTTCCAGCTTCCTTCTCATTGCTCGAAAATGTGAGCCAGCTTTCAAACATGAAAGTTACAAACTGTACAGTGTCTAAACGGGCTGAAGACCCAAAGTCTACACTCAGCAAAGATGTTCTTATTGTTGAAAAACACAGGAAACCCAAAGGAGAAGGTCTGAATTTCAAAAAGTTACCGTTATCATTTTCAATTAAGAGCTGCTTGGAACTCTGGGAGTGGATCCAAAATGGCCTCCACAGCAACAAGAGGCCCACATTCTTCTGCTCTCTCTTACCAGGGAAATGGGAGTTTACAATGCACTGCTCTGGTTAGTCACCGCTGTATATAAGTCCCAATCCTGGGAAGTCTTGACCTACTGCCATGAGACTGTATGCTTACAGTGAGGGAAACAAGCACCTATTTGAGATCTTCTGGAAAGAAAACAGAATGACTGGAAGTTAGAAAAAGAGAAAGCGAGAAGAGAGAGAGACAAAAAAGAGAGAAAAAGAGAGAGGGAGAGAGATAGAGAAAAAAAGAGAAAGAAAGTGAGAAAGAAAAGAGAAAGAAAGGAGAAAGAGAGAGGGGGGGGGGGGGGAGAGAGACAGAAAGACATTCTCAAAGTTAGGGGAATGTCCACCATATTTCAAATGGGGGGCGTGGCTTTCTCTAAAAGGTCAGGGGTCATGACCCTGACAGAGAAGGCCTCTAACTGAAAGGAAACAGGCACTAACGGAGGCCTGAAGTCATTTATACAAAGCCAGCTGAACCCAAGGGTCAGCACAGCATGGATCAGCCCTGCTCACAAAGCGAAGGGAGCTCATTAAGGCTGTGGTCAGCTTTTTCTCTGCTGCTGTTTCGATGTCTGGTTGTCCAGCTGAAGGCAGTGAAAAGAAAGAAGCAAGACACCCTTTCATCGGTGTCCCTCTTGTTCAGGAGGAAGAATCCAACTCCATGTTACAGCTCGCAGAAATCTTCCAGTGCGTTAATTTAAAGATGATTTTTTTCCCCACAGTGGCTCAGGGAAATCCTTCTCCCACAGCTAAACCTTTGAAGTAGTCACTGTCGAGAAGCTGAGACTCCCAGATCAAGCAGCATGACTAGATTCTCAGTAATCATGATTTGGACACAAGGTCAGACCTATCAGTCAAAGCACGGATGATCCTATGCATAGTTTCCATAAATTTTACAAAATATTTAAAAACAAGAGTTAGCACACTCAACACATCCGGGTTAGTGTTTATGGTGCACGTAATCTCCTTCTCCATCAAACCCCATCTGCTCCTCCTTTCAGTGTCACCTGTATATCCAACTCCCTCTCCCCACCTTTAAATTAATTTATCTACAGTATTACCTCAACCACACTGTGGGAATGAATTGCACACTCCATGGGAATGAATTGCACACTCCAGCCATTCTCCAAGTATAGAAGTTGCGCCTTAAGCCCCTACTGGATTTCTATTAACTGCCTACATGCCCTTGAGTATCTCTGGTTAAGCCAGCATTTATTGTCATTCCGAATTGCTCGAGCAGGTATTAGTGAGTTGCCTTCTTGAACCGCTGAACTCCACTTACTGTAGGTAGACCCACAGTACCATTAGAGAGGGAGTTCTAGGAATCTGACCCAGTGACATTGATGGAATGGTGATATATTTCCAAGTAAGGATAGTGAATGGTTTGGAGAGGAACAGGTGGTGTTCTCGTGTATCTACTGCTCCTGTCCTTCTGATGGAAGTGATCATGGTTTTGGAAGGTGCTGTTTAAGGATCTTTGGTGAATTTCTACAGTGCGTCCGACAGATGGTATACACTACTGAGTGTCAGGGGTGAAGGGAGTGGACGCAAATGGAGGTGGTGCCAATTACGTGGGCTGCTTTGTCCTAGATGATGTTAAGCATCTTGAGCGCTGTTGGAGCAGCATCCTTCCAGGTAAGTGGGGAGCTTTCCATCACACTCCTGACTTGTGCAAGTAGATGGTGAGCAGATTTTGAGGAGTTGGGAGAGGAGTTACTTTCTGTAGGATTCTTAGCCTCAGTAGTGACCAGAGTATTTATAATTCCTAGTTCTAGTCTCCACTGCAAGGAGCAACACTTTCTCTACATCCATCCAATCAAACCCTTTCGTACGTTTAAAATAAAACTCTTTGAAGGTTTGTTCAAACTGAACAAAGTTTGGTATGGGGTTCTGTAGTGGGCTGGTGGATCACAGCCTGTGTAATGTGTCTTACAACTGATCTAATTGGCTAAAGCACGAGGCAGACAGGAGAAATAAAATTTGCCGAGTGTTGCGTAATGATCTACCATTGGTGATCCAGTGATCTCAATGGCGAAACAGGGAATTGGGCTGACTGATGCCCACTATGTCGGGTCACGTACAGGGCAGTGCCATTTTCATCAGTTCCCGGAGCGCTGCCGATGCTACTCTCTGATTAACAAAACCCAGCAGCTTCTGGAGAGAGAACAAGAAACCTGAGGAGCGGGTAGTCTGGGGCAAGGCATGGGAATCTGTAAAAGAGAAAGTACAGAAATGAAGTGGAGAGAGTGTCCAGAGAACCATGAACATGACGGGACAGCAATACAGATTCAACCTGTCTCGTATACTCCAGTACCTTCATTTCAGAGTGTGACTGTTTTGAAGTTTCCCTCTGGGTTTAGCCTCCACCAGCTGAACCCTAGTGTACAAGAGCCAGGGGTCTGTGCTGGAACTGTTTAAAACTGTAGTTACACTGCAATTCTGGGCATCTCAGTGTAGCAAGGACGTGACTGCATTGGAGAGGGTACAGAGGGATTGACAGAAACCTCACCCAGACACAGCAATTTTAGATTAGATATGTTTGAGCTGTTTACTTTGGAACAGAACAGGCTAATTGAAGAGCAGTAAATTATGAGGGAGGTGAATTGAGTGGACAGGGAGGTGCTGCTCTGTGTTGGTTGAGCAGTTTATAACTGGTTTGGGGGGGAGGGGTGTAGCTTTAGACTCAGGGTTGAGTGGGGTAGAGGGGATGTGGAATAACTTACTTTCACCCTCAATGTTGGCAGAGGTCTGGAAATCATTGCCTTGAAAAGCTAGTGGAGGCAGGTCACATTTAAAATTTACTGAAATATAGGCAGCTGTAAGGCTCCAGACCCAAGAAATTGGAAAATGGGATTAGATCGGATAGCTCCTTTGTGGGGACAGCACAGGCCGTCGGCTGAATGGCTTCCTCCTGTGCTGTAAATCTCTATGATCCTGTGAAGTGAAAGACCATAAGACCGTGAAAGAAAATACAAAAACAAAAAGAAAATCCAAAGTGCTCCTAGCTTTGTGGGAACACAGATCTGAAAGGATGGTCTATTCCAACACGGAGAGAATTCAAATCCCAACTCACAATTCTCCCAATAGGTGGCTGATCCCATTGCTTTTAAATTGTTCGGACCAAGGCCTGACTTTATTGGATGCTGTCCAGTGAACAACTGTCTTTGCAATTCCTCACAGCAAGAGGCCTGCCCAGCAACTGTCACCTAGACTCTTCCTCACGCTTTAAATAGTCAGTGCTGGGAAAACTAACCAGGCACCAGCTGGACTACCATCGACCCACTTCAGACAGACTTACTGACTACTCTTTGTTCTGCTTATGAAATGGGTGCTGGCAGTCAGGCACCAGGGGATCGGAGACCGAAAGAGACGATTCTGACTTGACAGTTTCCTGACCTGTGAACTGAGACGCTCCGTAACCATGGGACCGACAGAACCCTTTTGACAGGGATCGACGATCTCTGTCCAGCCAGCCTCCTGCTGGATAAAGGCTGGTTTATCTTGTTACAAGAAAACTGCATTTTTGAACATATTTAGAGAAAGGAGGAATAAATTTTACAATCAAGCTCTGCTGGCAAAGAATTTTTTTTTTTAAAAATGTGTTAGGCGTTTGGATCCAATCCAATTTGAGATTTGACCATTTCTGGGCCACTCAAATTATTTATGGCAGTTAAAAACCATACGGTTTGCCCTGATGTTTATGTAACAGGGCAATAGTGGAGGAGCAATACTTGATATTGGAGAGGGCAATGGAGTAGTGTGGGGGTGGGAAGAGAAATCAGCCCCAAAATACTGTCTGTGTGGATTTCAAGGACATCACACAGCTGAGCAGTGATGCCTCTGTTGTCAAATAGCAATATTCACTTTATCCACAGCAGTGCATGGTCGTGAAAGAATGCACTAGACAAAGGTACACTGTACAATTTACACTCCAGAGGCTGTTTTGTGTGAAAATTGCATCTATACAGGACAGAAACCTGGGGAGGTGGGTACAGAAGTGAAAATTATTTTGCAGATTATGAGAATCAGCTGCTGGCAAACTGGAGCTCACACTCTGCTCCCGAAATGGCTTCTAAGGTTAATTTTCTATAACTGGCAGTGAGAGGGTCGAGAGCTTTCCACTGCAAGTGTGAAAAATGCAATACAACAGACAGTACAGTTTCCATTCAGAGGTAGATACTGCTGTGCTCACATCGTAGCCTTATGCCCAAAGATATTTGCCCTTTCTATGAGAGCTGTGACATTCAAACAGCAACACAGAGAATCACTTCAACCAATTCAATCAACACAAACGCTACTCAGAGAACCCCATCACAACATCCTGCTGGATAATCCAGTGTATACAACAACCTACATTTACATTGCAACTTTGACCAGAGCAACATATTCCACATGTAATTGATGATGAGAGTTAGAAATTGACTTCCAACCAGCGGTTTGTTCAGAGATGTGTCATTTAAAATGACGAGGGGAGAAGGGATTTAAGGAATTGAGTTCTGGACCCCAGGATTCAGTGACTGAGCGCACAACCAATCAGTGACACCAAGGTGGAAAATGGGGAAGGACGAGAGGCCAGAATAGGAGGATCACTGAGATCTGGCCAGTGTTTCACTGACCCCGGGGAACTGTGCCTGAGCACATCAACAACATATTCAGGACAGGAGTGAGCAAAAAATGGGGAAGAGGTCATAAAGTTAGGGACACGTGGAAAAAAGGCAGCAGTGAGACAAGGGAAGACAGGAGATCCATGACCAAACTCTGGCAGGCCATGCCAGAAGAAACAAGGGAGTGATCCTGCTGTGTGAGACGGTTAGGGAGAGTTTTCCGGCCGCCTGATGTGGCTAGTTTAATGTTCCACTCACAGGAGTCAACTCCACACGCACTGCCACAGGAGGGCCGCCAGTCCAGTCAATCAGAAAGTGCTCACAAACTGAAGGCCTGACAGTTTACTCCTCTGGACTTTTTTTTAAAGTAGGTTGCAGTCTGCTCTGATCTTTCTTTCCGTTACACGATCTTTACTGCGTGAGCACTTCTGTGTCAACAAGCTTGAGTTTCTTAATTGCTGCTGCCAATTTGAAACGCCAGAGCTGAGCAAATATTCTCTGAATGTAAGAGCCAGGGAGGTTCACATTTCCCTGGATACTACAGGAAGGCTGCCGAGGTTTCCATGAATGGATTGCAACAAGTACCCTGAACTCCATTCGCTCAGTCTGTCCAGCACACAGACACATAACACAAAGTCACACTGGGACTCACAGTGACCAGTTTAACATTCTCAACTTTGTTTTCCAACCATACTGTGACATCACTCCTCCCCATCTCCGTTATCTCCCCAGTTCTCGGGAGACCTCGTCCGATTCTGGCCTCACCCACTTCCCTATTTCTGTTTGTTCTACCATTGGCTGTTGCTCCTTTAAGTGCCAAGCTCTGAATTTCTGGAATTCCATCCCTAAGTATCTACAGCTCCCCTGCTTCCAGATACTCTAAAAAACCTACATTTTTAACAAGCCAGTCTGTCTGTCCTCATATCATAGAATCCCTTCAGTGTGGAAACAGGCCATTCGGCCCATCGAGACCACACCGACCCTCTGATTAGCAACTCTCCCAGACACACACCCCCCTCCCCACCCCTGTAACCCTGCATTTCCCATAGCTAACCCACCTAGTCTGCACATCCCTAGACACTATGGGCAATTTAGCATGTCTGATCCACCCTAACCGGAACATCTTTGGATTGTGGGAGGAAACCAGAGCACCCGGAGGAAACCCACGCAGACAGAGGGGAGAATGTGCAAGCTCCATACTGACAGTCGCCCGAGGGTGGAATCGAACCTGGATCCCAGGCACTGTGCCACCCTGATGCTGTTCCGTTTCACATGTTATTTGTGAACACTTCAACACACTGCACTTTGGAACATTATACTACTTGAAAAAGGGTGTGATTTAAACACAAGATGTTCAGGAATTGTGAAAGTTCCCAATTCAATCCATACAACAAAGTCTTCTACTACTTACAACCTTCACTCTGTCAATTTCCTCTTACTATCCGCTCAGTTCCCACTCCCGGAGGAACTGTCAGCAAACTATTTGACATGTATCCAGTTATCAGTCAATTGCAGTCACTATGTGCAATCCCCATGAAAATTCCACAGCTAAAGGTTCCGATTTCAAGATTTTGACATCTGTGATACAAATATGTAGAAAAACTCAGCAGGTCAGGCAGTATCTGTGGAGAGAAACAGGGTCAATGAGCCACAGTCAGGAATGATGAAACGCTCTCTGGTTATGTACCTGCTGAAGTTGAGTGCTCCCATTCCAGCCAGAGGTTTGTGGGCAGTGGGGTTTGAGTCCAGTTGACTCCACAAACCAAGTGTAAAACCCAAACCCGACACAGAATGTTAGCACTGCTACAGAGAACCACCAGGAGACATTTAAAAAAAAAGAGACCCTACCTATTCTCTCGGGCAAATATAAACGATCCTATGGTAAAATTGCAAAGAACAAAGGGAGCTCCTGAAGAGGTCTCTCGCCAATAAATGTCTGTCTGTCATCACTATCTAGGAACGATCATCTGCTCAAGATTCAACTGTTGCTCTGTGCAAATTGGTTCCATGTTTTTCTACAACTAATTCAAAAAGTACTTTATTGGTTGCACATTGACCTAGGACACTGAGTGATGAATGATGCCATAAAAATCCAAGATCCTTCTTGCTTATGTTGAAGAGTTTTTGCAAGAAACCCCAATGTAGTTTGCACCCAACAGCAAAATGCAATGAGGGATCAAGGTGGAGATAGCAGGCCGGTATCCAACATGAGGGAAACAATGAGGTATCAGAGTTGTAGATGGTAGGCTGTTATCTATTGCAAGAGAAGCTGAGACTCAATACCAGTCCTGGATTCCTGATTAAAGGCTCCAGCCTGAATTGCCGATTTTCTTGCTCCTTGGATGCTGCCTGACCTGCTGCACTTTTCGTGCACCACTCTAATCTTGACTCAATACCAGTCCTACCTGGTGCCCACTCTGAGATGGGAGTGACTGGGAACCTGAAACCTTTTTCGCTGGGTCAGCGCTAATGCATGGAGCCGACCTGTCTGGCAGCGCAATGCCACAGTGCATCACGAGCGGTTTGCGGGGGCTGGATGGCCGAACTCAAAACAGTCGCTCCAAAGCCTGAAGTCTCGCAGGCGCCCAAGAACAATGTGACTTTTGATCGGCAAGAGTTCAGAGAAAGGTTCCCAAACGGAATGTCGCTGGCTGCTTTGAAAGAATGCTGCAAACAGGCACTGGAGTCAAACACGCTGACCTGCACTGGACCAAAGCCTCCCGTTACACACACAGAGTCAGGAAGAGAACTTGACGCAATGCAGTACTTTACATAATCTCAGAACGTCCACAAAGTTCACGAAGTACTTTTGAAGTGGAGCCACTGTTCTAATGTGGCAAGCACAATCACCAAGTTGTACACAGCAAGCTCCCATAAACAGCAGAGCAATAATGGCTCAGGAATCTGTTCTTATGATATTAACTGGAGGAAGGAAGATCAGACATTGCTGGAAAAGCTCAGCAGGTCTGGCAGTATCTGTGAAGAGAAAGCAGAGCTAACGTTTTGGGTCCAGAGACTCAGATTTCTCTTCACAGACGCTGCCAGACCCGCTGAGCCTTTTCCAGCTATTTCTGGTTTCATTTCTGACTTATTCCGTCCGCAGTTCCTTCCGCTCCTATCAAAGAAAGCAGACTTGAAATGTTAACTCGGTTTCTCTCTCCGAGAGTCACTCCACCACGTCTTTTGTTGAAAGGACTGGGTAAGTCAATATACACAAGGCGATATGGGCATTGTTGCTCTGAGATTAGGGGTGTTAGGGGATAACTTCAGTCCTAGCTCCCACTCCTAACTCAAATGAAGGGAAAGCACATGACTGTCAATATTGACCAAATGCAGGAGATCAGCTGAACAGCGGTGCCCCATACTGTTGAATAGAGCCAGGCACCACCCATGTGGTCAGCTGAGAAAGTGAGGACAACTCCATAAGGAACTGTTCTCCAAGTCAGATTAAGACTTCCTGTGGTACTCTTAGGCATTGGGCAAGTCTTAACTGGACAACACAGGGAAGGGGTCTTACAACACAAACTGATTTAGTGTTCCTCTGCTCATCAAACCCAGCAGCTTTTGGGTCCCGCACCAGCAAAATATTTTATAGACAATTTAACCTCATCAATTAAAATAGCATCCAGTTGATTTTTCCAGCTTTATTAGTTTGTCGTCTCCTATTTTACAGTTAGCTGCAGGTTTAATAGCAAGCTAGGAATGGAAGCAGTGGGAACAGAAACCAACAGATCCATGCTGGCTATTTCCCTCGAAAAAAAAGAGCAAGAGATACGGGAAAAAGATTTCTAAAGAATGAAGTTGCAACTCCGTTTTACTCCCTCTTTAGCACTGACTCGCCAAACGTGTAGCTGCTACAATGGGGTCAATATTTACAACAATGTCCCTGTGACACAAACTGACATTTCACACCAAACAGGAGGGACGCACAGCCTTGTAGTGCCCTCTCAAGACAGGCAACAGTGCTCTCCAGCTCTCCTTCACAGCACAGACTGACAACGTGTTTGGATCAGTAGCAGTCTAACTGGAGCCAGACTTGCCTATGTTCAAATCAAGTCACTTGATGGCTATTACTGTGGGAGCTCACTGGTGCCAAGTACACAACTAAAATAAAAAAATGAACCAGTTAATCATTACGAAGTTCTTTTCCAGCTCACACTCCACAGTTTCACAAACTTGGGTAATCACCCATTTTCCATTCTGTTAACCCTTCGACCATGGAGCATCCCCATGCAAACTGAAACCTTTTGGCATCACCTGGCTCCTAGATTAAATACACAGTTTCCAGCATAGAAACAGGCCATTTGGTCCATCTGGAGTGTGCTGGTATTTATGGTCCACCAGTTGCAATTCATTAATAACATACCCTTCTAATCCTCTCTCCCACATGTGCTTCATCAAGAGTGCTTGCCTTTAAATGCATCCCCAAACCACTCGCCTTCACCATTTCCTGTGTGGGAGGAAGAAATATCAGTTTGTTCTCCCTGAAATGGAGGACTGGCAGCCCCAATACTGGATCAATGGACACTCAATGAACCACAGAATGGAACAAACCAGGAGGGGGCCATTCGACCCATCATGTCTGACAGTTCTTTGAAAGAGCTATTCAATTAGCCTCACAACAACACATGAAAGAGGAGACCTTTGGCCCATCAGGCTTGCTCCAAGGTGATTAAAAATCTATTGGTCTCAGCCTTGAATATTCTTACTAAGCCAAGGTCTCAACAGCCCTCCAACTGTGAAGATTTTCAGATTCATAACCGTCTGAAAGAAGTGATTCCTCCTCCTGTGTCTGAAATGTGTGACACCCTTACTCGGGAGATGATGCCCTAGGCTGTCCCATAACTTTCTCCCAACCCTCAGCTGTTGGGGATACACTGAATTTATTTCTATCTGATGGGTCGAATGGCCCCCTCCTGGTTGGTTTCATTTTGTGGTTCAGTGAATGTCCATTGATCCAGTATTGGGGTTGCCAGTCCTCCATTACTGGATGAACAAACTGATATTTCTTCCTCCCACACTTTTATTCATATTTTTGTTGAAAGTGTGAAGCAATTGGTTCCCCACAGTTTGAGTAAACTTGGGATATTGTTAAAAAGCATCTTTTTTAAGCTACAATGAAGAAATTGGTAAATCAGGTTTAAAAATCAAATTATCATACCTTGAGCAGCAGCTCGTAATGCAGGGGGTGGGGGGGAAACTGGTCATTTTCCTTCATGAGATCTTCTTGTTTGAAAAATGGCTGCCATCTTTTGTCTTCATAACTGAAGCAGCAGCCATAGTCTAGCCTCACAGAAACTGTAAATCCAGATCCTCCAACAGCAGAGACCTCCCACAACTGGATCAAGGTTAGAGCTGGCAACGGTCATCTCCTTGCTACCTGAATTTACAGCAGTGAGATCTGGATCAGCAATTAAAGCCTCCTTCAGGTGCTGGAGAATTTCTACCAATAGGGTCCCGTCAGGATGCTCCTCAGCTGAACAAACGCCTGGGTCCCATAGGGAGCTGTAGGCGGAGGCTGAATAGGCTGGGGCTGTTTTCCCTGGAGCGTTGGAGACTGAGGAGTGACCTTACTGAGGCTTATAAATCATGAGGGGCATGGATAGGATAAATAGACAAGGTTTTTTTTCCCTGGGGTGAGCAAGTCCAGATCTAGAGGGCATAGGATTAAGGTGAGAGGGGAAAGATATTAAAGGGACCTACGGTGCAACTTTTTCACACAGAGGGTGGTGCGTGTATCGAATGAATTGCCAGAAGCAGCGGTGGGGGCTGGTACAATTACAACATTTAAAAGGTATCCGGATGGGTACATGAGTAGAAAGGGTTTACAGAGATATGGGTCAAGTGCTGGCAAATGGGAGTGGATTAGTTTAGGATATCTGGTCAGCATGGTTGAGTTGGACTGAAGGGTCTGCTTCTGTGTGTTGCTAAACACTCTAGCATCGCAACTATGATCTCGCAAAGACCAGCTACTCTGGGCAGTGCATCTGCATGGCAACTTGGAAAAAAGAATGATAGGTTATTGCTGTCTCAGGCTTAGCCAACCCTTCCTGCCAATCCTAGCAGTTCATTGAGTGCATAGAGTCTGTGAGCCAGATGAGGTAAATATGGCAGATTTCCTTCCCTAAGGGACATCAGCGAAACAGATGGGTTTTCATTATCACAAGTGAGTGCTCAGGGTTGCCATTAAGTTAGCTTTTCGTTCAATTCCAGTTTGAACCATCAAATCAGATGGAATTTGAACCCGTGTCCCATGAACATTAACTAGGAATTCTAGAAAACTGTTGGGGTGATATCACCACTACACTACTGCCTCTCCCCAATAGCTGCTGATGTAGGTCCTTCTCCACCCAACTCCCCTTCCCGCCCACAAACCCGGGCTGAAGAAAACATTTGAAACTTTCACAAGACCTCAGTGAAATGGGAACAAACTGACATCAGTTCATCAAGGACCCTGGTACAAATGATGGCAGTGTCTGATCCCACAGGGAGCACACCCCTGGGCTATTGAAACTCTGTTCCAGGGAAGTGATCAAAGTGGAAGAGCCAGGGGGAATACCCCTCGATTCAAGCATTAAACACCAGAGCTTACACTTTGGTTAAAGAGAGAGTCCAGGCTTTTCTGGTCAGAGCTACACTGCAATTCACATACCACCAGTTCCATCTACCGGCATCTCTGTCAGACCGTATTAGATAACAACATCAAAAACACTACAACCCCTACCCCCATCCCAGGGACCCATCCCCAACACAGTTCCTCTTCCCCAGGGACCTCTCTCCCTCTTCCCCCATCAAATTGTGCGTAGTACTGGTCTCTTTACTTGAGGAAGGACACACTGGCTTTAGAGGTGGTGCAGAGGAGGGTCACCAGGTTGATTTCAGAGATGAGGGGGTTACCCCACGAGGACAGGTTCAGCCGCCTGGGACTGTACTCGCTAGAATTTAAAAGAATGAGAGGGAAACATACAAACATATAAAATTATAAAAGGGATAGATAAGATAGAGGCAGGCAAGTTGTTTCCACTGATGGGTAAGACTAGGACTAGGGGACATGGCCTCAAGGTTAGGGGGAGTAGATTTAGAACAGAGCTCAGGAGGAACTGCTTTTCCCAGAGAGTAATGAATCTATGGAATGCTTTGCCCAAGGAAGCAGCAGAGGCAGCTTCATTAAATTCAAGAGACAGTTGGGTTTTTGCATGTTCGGGGAATTCAGGGTAATGGGGATATTGCAGGTCGGAGGAGCTGAGACGACAGATAGTTCAGCCATGATCTTAATGTCAGAGCAGGCTTGAGGGGCCAAATGGCCTACTCCTGCTTCAGTTAATAGGAAGCGATGAAAATACTGATAGCCCTTCTCCCCAGGGTCACCACCCCCACCCCCACTAGCCCTTCTTCCCCAGGGTCACCACCCCCACTAGCCCTTCTTCCCCAGGGTCACCGCCCCCACCAGCCCTTCTTCCCAAGGGTCACCTCCCCCACCCCCACTAGCCCTTCTTCCCCAGGGTCACCACCCCCACCAGCCCTTCTTCCCCAGGGTCACCACCCCCACCCTCACCCCCGATAGCCCTTCTTCCCCAGGGTCACCACCCCCACCCTCGATAGCCCTTCTTCCCCAGGGTAGCCCGTCCTCTCTGTCCAAAGACCTCTGGTTCCAGGATAACGCTGCCAAGTCAACCAGGAAGGTACAAACCATGGAGCATGCAAACAACGCCCTCTTGCTGAGGGATTGATGACAATGACAATGCAAATGAAACATTTTTCAGAAACATCCGAAAGCCCTCCACGTTTCCTAGCACAAAGTTTCTTCCAAACGCTGACCTCAATAAATAATGAGCAAAACCATCACTTGTGAGGACCACCCCAGCTACTAAGTCTGCTCTCGCACCAAGAGTTCCCCTCATGTCTCAAGATGGAGAGGAAGGGGAACCGGGATTAGCTAACCCAGCAATGTAAGCTAGACTCCAATCTCTGTGCAACCATCCTTGCTCAATAGTTACATATTAGACCATAAGAGCTAGCAGCAGGGGTAGGCCATTTGGCCCATTGAGCCTGCTCCACCATTTGATACAATCATGGTTGACCTCATCTCGGCCTCAACTCTACTTCCCAGCCTGATTAAGCAGGTCCTGTTGAATAAAAGGTGTCTGGGATTCCCAGGAACAGATAAACTGAAATATTGAACTTTTCATTAATATATTTTAAAGCCTATGCCAATTTAGAAATGCACATGGGAAAGCCTAACATTATGTGCGTGTGTGTTGGCAAGGAAGGAAGAGAATGGGAGGAGGAAGAGGAGAAAGACCAGAAAATGAACAAGTGACAGGGAATGATCAAGGATATACAGGAGTGGAAGGGTGAAACAGGAAGGTGTGACACTCAGGAATACCTTGCTTTGTTTGTACTCTCGAATTATGCAATTCACCAAATATCCCAGCAAGCCAGAATATTTTCAATTTTCCCATTTTCCAAACCAGTTAAAACGGAGACAATCCAAAAACGCTGTCTGGAAACAGAAGCTGATCAAACCCACCGGTATACTCTCCAGGTAGCGAAGGGTTATTGTGCTTCGAGAGGCACGGTGTTATTTATATCACTGAAGGGTCTGACAGTAAGCACAGAGTAACCAGGTCTCAAACGGAGAAACGAAATTTAAGCTGTAAGCAAACCACCGGGGGGAATAAAATATCACGATTCTGACTTTCCTTCAGAGTACAAGTGGAAATCCAGTTTTAAAATGTAACTACATTTAATATTCATTTTATTTCAACTTTTACAAAAGATTTCACTCAATCTCAGAGCCTTCATTACAAACAACCTTGTGATAGCGACTGGACACTGAGAATATGCACTCTCTATTCTGGCTGACATTAACTGTAGTGTTGGACCAGATAATCAAATCGCATTCCCAAGCCAGTCAGCAAGTGTATTGCTAAAGATCATGCTGCAGTGACCGTCAGGTGGCAGTGGGCAGAACAGTCAGATGACTTAAAAGTCTATGATTTGTCCAAGCGTTGCTAAACAAAACGCTCCAAGTCCAATTGGGAATGGGGGACATAGCCAAGAGAAGCCTGTCCCATTCCTGAAATTGCGCTAAGAGTACGACAGCGATGGGAGACCCGATCAGCCTTGGCTAAAACAGAACTTCCCAAAAGGAGGCACGTGCACAAAGACAGGATTGGGATACCCACTGATGCCTCCACAGTCGAATAGCCAGTTACACACTACTCTGATGCACACAAGGAAGGAAAACGCTGTCTCTTCCTACAGTACACAAACCTTCAGGGTGAACAGGAATAGAGGCGACTGGCTAACAGTAAAATCAAAGATAAAACAATGCCAAGTTCCTTTAACTACGAACTGCAGTGAACTGTGCTACTGCATGACTGGAACAATAAAAACAATAAAGCAGGAAGCCTGATTGAGGCACACACTTCCCTCAAGTAAACAATTCACAACCAATTCAGAGAGCGTAAGGCATCATAGTGGAAGTACTCAAGTCATTATTTTTCCATATCCCTTACCTTGATGATCCAGCCTGGGAGATGGAGTTAAATCCCCCCACAACAGAGGCTTTGAAAGCTGATGAACTGGAAGGACAGGCAGCACTTGGCAGGTCGAGTGAGAGTTGGCAGTAGCAGGCACTGTGGGTTAAACCCTCCCACCCCCACAGGCTTCCACTGTTCTGCCCATTTTCCTGGGGCTTGTTTTAAAGGGGCAGCTGCTTTCACTTTATTTTTCCTTTCTTAAAACAGCCTCCGAAGCTCACAGAATTCAAGCAACCTACTCCCTACAACTGCACTCACGGGGCTCTTGTAGCAGAGGGAGTGGTAGCGTCGCTATCTCTGAGCCAGAGGTCCGGGTACACGTCCCACACTCATCCGAGGTGTTGATCAGAATAACTACCATAGGCACAAGGCACCCAATAAGTACAACTACACTCACAACTCAACCCCGAAGGAAGGGTCACAGGCTCAGAGAACAATTTCAGCGACACAATGCGACCATTCTGCCCATTGTGTTCTTTTGGGTTTTCTGCTGGAGCAATTCAATTAGTGCCACTTCACTGCTCTTTCCAACAGCCCTGCCATTTTTTATTCCCTCTTGAGTAGTTTCCAATCCCCTTTGGAGACCTAACCCTGAATCTGCCTCCAACGAATCCTGAGGCAGTGCATTTCAGATCCTAACTACTTGCTGCATAAAAATATTTATCATCATGCTCTCGCCTTAAATCTGTGCACTCCAGTTCTCAACCCTCTGACCAGCCAAAAGGTCTCTCCCCATCCACTCTGTCCTGACCATTCAGGTCTCTTGAGAGTGGGACACTTGTATTTCAGCACCTTGTCACAAGTTTCACCACAGAGACAAAATGACCAGAACAAGTTATAATATTGCAGCAAACTGAGGGCCTAGTTCCTTTTGGGTTTCTACAAAGATAGTCACATTTGGTTCGGAGGGTGAGCTAGAACTGGCACAAAGCATTAAGTTTCTAGATCAGAAGAGTGGGGTAATTAGATCAGGATTCCAAATTGTAAAATGGTCAGTGACTGTCCTACAAAACGCCAAGTAATTTTGGAAATGGAACCCATTGGCCAATCTTAGGCGCTCTCAAAACCACCTGCGTGTGGAGTTGATGCCGGTTTTTCTTACCTCTGTTTTCCTCAGAGGTTTACCCCAAATGCTGTTCAACCTTGGTGTGTAGATTATCCTGGTTAACAACTCTCTTTTTCACAAGCCAGAACCTCTAGTTCAACACCCACAGTTTACTGAACCTACGACTCTGGATGCGGGAGAGAGGCGGGAGCAGGACTTTATGTTCACCTTGGTGAAAGTGAGGACTGCAGATGCTGGAGATCAGAGTCAAGATTAGAGTGGTGCTGGAAAAGCACAGCAGGTCAGGCAGCCTCTGAGGAGCAGGAGAATTGCATCTCGGGTAAAAGCCCTTCATCACCTCCCCAGCTTTAAAGAAACCAAGTTCTCCCCATTTTCCATTGTACTCGGAGCAGGACAGATGATCAGGCTGCACAGTACAGAGGAATCTCCCCCATTTCTTGAGGATGGATGTAATTTGAGGTGGAGCCTGACAGGCCACTGTGAACATGCATCAATATTTCCTGCTTTTGTTCGGTCAGGTTTGGTGGGAGCAATTTATTTTTTCATCAACTATCACAATCTTGAAGTAGTCACCTTGGCACCAGTGCAACATTTCCCTTGCTGCTATAATCCCACCGCAAGGTTATCGATTTACTGTTAACTAATGCAAGATTCTTGCCTTTTCACAATCTTTTAGGTTCAACTAAACTGGAGGCTGAGAATCTATAGCATTGCTCTCGTCTTTCTCCTCTGTGTTAGTGGTGCTAATTCAGGCCCATTGCAGAATGTAATAAGGATACAGCGCCAATACCTTACTCAACTTTCAAAAAAAGTCAGTTTTCCAGAGGCAGATAAAGTTCACATGGTTTGTGACTACCACAATTCAAACAGCACAGATCAACAGTGACCATAATCAGATACTTCATGCATCTCCTCCTCAGTATGTGTCCTCCAAAAGACTTCAAACAAGTTATTTAATAAAATTTCATATCTTCCTTTGACCTAAGATTCACTCCTGAGAGAAGTGTAACTCCCTTATTTCATCTTTGCTCAGAATGATCGATCCAGCCTCTTGGTACCAGATGTAAGTAGCCATTTTTCCATGCAAACCCAGGATGTGTGTGGATGCACACTACTTCAGGGCCTGGCCAATAGGCCACCATCAGGTTCGGGCAGCGGACCCTATAAGGGCTCTGTGTCTAACTGCCTGCTTCTCTCTGATGGTCATGTCCACAGCCGGGCTCCTTGGAGAGAGGGAGCATGCGGTGTCCACCATTACACTTCAGACCTTCTAATGTGGTGGGCAGCTACAGGGGCTGGGATACATCATCAATCCAAAAACATATCCTTGTAGAAAGACAGCATGTGCTTCCCACCAGTACAAAAACAATGAATTCACGAGGCTCCCTATGGAATTTTGGTTCTCAGTTCTGTGCCGCTTTGGGGCTGCTTGTTCTAATTATGCTGAGTTTGTTAATCAGACATAAGGAATGTGGGACCTTATTCTACTGCTGCATTTTTTGGAGGGGTTGGGGGGCCATTGCTGAGCTCAGCCCAACCGAGCCCACATTGGATGGGCACACAGAAACACTTTTTAGGAGGAAATTACTAGATCCTGGTCAACTGAACTACAAGGAACAGTGATCGCCTCCACGTTTTTGAATCAGATTCAGACAGCGGACACTGCCTGAAAGATGACCCAACTGACTCCTTAATCTTAATCCAAGGCGAGCAAGTGTTAACACCAATGAGTACAGAGTGAATGGATCTGAGAGGTGTGGACAAAGAGTCAAGATATTGCTCCATACCCAGCCTTAGAATGGTTGCCTTTTGCCTATTCAGCCACAAAGAGGAAAAGAAAGAACTCTCTTTTGGTAGCCTGGTTCAGAACCTCACAATATTCCAAGTGTTTTACAGCCAACGAAGGAGTTGGGAAGTGTCAGCACTGCTGTGAATATTGGAGCGGTTTACAACAATTTCGTTGAATTTGTTCATTAATACTGGGAACCTGGCAGCTAATTTGCACAAAGCAAGCTCCAACAAACAGCAGTCCAACCATGAGCAGAAAATTTCCTTTCATGACGTTGACCGAGACATAAACATTGGTTCTGGGGAAAATTCCCTCCTGTTCTCCCAAATACTGCCGGGGGAACTTCTACATGCGACACATGTCCAAAATACTGGCACCACACTGGGAATGTTAGCTTGGACTTTTATGCTCAAGTTCAGATTGGGAATTGGATGCCCATTCTTCCAGCACAAAGGTGAGTGGTCTCTCGACTTGAGCCACAATAGGCATTCGAATAGAGGCAGACTGCACTCCCACGCACTGGCGATGGTATTCTCCAGCTAATAGCTCAAACAGAGATGAAATAACAAGGGTGTTACTTGGGAGTGCAGGACTAGGAGGGCACAATAGAGAGATGTGTCTGACTGGTGCCATCCCCGGGTGGCATGCAGTTGGTGCTGATACAGTGACGGAAACAGGAGAGTACTGCGTTTACCAGCTGATGCCTTCATCACAATGAACACAGAAAGAGATTGTGGTTTTACACAGCTCTTGTCGGAGTTAGTTTGGTGTTTTTTGGGAAGCCAGTTGTGTGTGAAGGCTATAAAAGCAGCTGTATTTAATTGTACCCGGACTGCTTAGCTTCACCATTTTCTAAAATAAATCCATGCCGTAGCAACGTAAATTGTGTCGGCCAAACAGACCGGGAGGAGACCACGATATTAATTCCAAGCAGCTGACAATAACATCCACAGCCCCTCGCACTCTTCCCTGTTTCCCCCCCCCCCACCTAACACCCACCATTAATATAACTCAGGAAAGAGTAACTATAGCAGTGGCATGTGTGTAACAAGATCAGATCATTAACAAGATGCATCCGTTCACCTTGTCAAACCTCTCCTCCTCCTCCTCCACTGCACTGCTACATGGATACAGCTAGAGCGTAATCAGCTTGCAGGCTATTCAGCCCATCGAGACCACCTTGGCTCTCTGTAAAACAATCAAGTCAGCCCCTTTCCCCACCTTATCCCTTGCACGTTTATTTCTCTAATCTTCCTTTTGGAATCATTGATTGTTTGTCCCTGAAAAGTGACTCCAAGTTTACTATCACTCTCTCGCCCTCAGGATCTCAAACTCCAAACCTTCAACCTGTGTCCCCTCAGTTACGTCAGCACTAGGGGATAGTTTGTTTTCGTATGCCTTTCCTAAAACGGCCAAGCTTGGACACCTAACTCCCTGGTAAACAGGTAGACAGCTGGCTGACTAAAGATCTTGCCCCAATGAAGGAGGTTTCAAGGAACGTGGAGAGGTTTAGGGAGGGAATTCCTTGACTTAGAGTTAATGGACAGTGCTGACAAATTAAACGATCGCTTTATACCGACCATATCAAACAGTCTCTTCCACCATCACCTGACACTTCATCTCCTTTCGTAGTGTTTCCTCACCGCTCGCCCTCACCAGTGGTGCACTGTTTCCCAAATAAAGCCAGTGCAGGCACAAGCTAATTACTCTTCCTCTTGTCTTCTCAAATACCTGTACATCTCATTTTGGTTCCTGCATCAACTCTTTGTAGGAGCCAGAATCATTCAGTCCAGATCGCCAAACCCATATGAATTGGAACACATAAAAAGAGACAAAGTACAGGCTTTTTCCAGGTTATGAATGCCTGTACTTAGAAACCAACCCCCATAAAGCCCATTATTTAAAAATAAAAGCGAGTTAATACAACGGTTCAAACTAACGAACAGGCTGACTGCTTTGCGTAGCCCTCAAGACACTGTGCTGTATTGTACTGTAGTTACACTTATTACCATTACTGTATTATATTTAAGATGTTTAGGTAAAATATATATTATATACTAAGACAAAAATTTGACTAATTGACGCTAGAAGTGAACCATACCTAACTGTTCCAACTTACATTCAAATTCACTGTGCGAACAGACTTAAAAATGGAACTCATTTGTAACCTGGAGACTTGCTGTACATTTACTCTCCTTAGTGGGAATGGTGAGGAGTAGGGGTTGGGAAGTGTTTAACAATTATAGAGCAATCGTAACAACATTAGAGTGTCTCCCCTCTTCCTATACACACATCACCATTAACCTATTCATTCACTGAACAATCCATCTTGAACTGAACTTTACGCAATAAAATGGGAACTAAGTATTTAAAGAATGTGAAGCACCAGATTACTGGAATGGAGTGACTTGGAATTGAATTGTCAGGAGCAGACCCTGTGACGTACCTGCCCACTGATGTGCCTTGCCCGAACCTCCAGACTGCTGTCTTAAAGACAGCCAAAGTACACCAAACATGCTGACTTTTTTCATCGAGAGTCAGCGTGTTGGGCCAAAAGCCACAATACCAGCCACCAATCAGACTGAAGAGGATTGGCAAAGGACACAGGTCAGGAACTTGCAGTTTACAGAATAGATGTTGAGAGCCTAGAGAGAGTTCAGGGGAGACACCAAGGTTGACTGATGTAAGAAGGGTCCACGTTTTGAGATCCTGTCCACAACGTCAGTTCAAAGAGGAATCTCAAACCTTGTTCCTGGCCTCCAACCCCATCACCTCTCAAGTTCATTCCTCTACTCCTGCTCAAACCAAGCTCCTGTCCGTCAGCCTACTCAGCCTCGAGTTCAAAACATACCAATTGTTAAAGTGGCAGATTATAGCATAGGCCTGTAGAACAGGGGAAGGCCATTCAGCCCCTTGAGCCTGTTATGTTATTTAATAAGATCACAGCTGATCTGATCGTTCCTGCCTGCCCCCGATAATGTATTACCCTCTTTGTAACAAGAATTGCTCTTCTTCAGCCTTAAAACTACTCAAGGGCTCTGCTTCCATCATCTTTTCAGGAAGAGTTCCAGAAGCTCACAAGTAACTCCTGAATTTTAAAACAGTGAGCCCTACTTCCAGATGTTACCATTAGAGGAACCATCCTCCTGACACCTCTCCTGTCAAGACCCTCAGACTCTTGTATAATTCAATCATGTCACCAGTGGTTACAAGTCTAGCCTGGCTATCATTCCCTCATAAGACAGCCCACCCATTCCAGCTACTAGTATGGTAAACCTTTTATGAACTGCTTCTGAGCACCAACCATCATCATCCAGTTCTAACCCCACGATTATGTCGAAAATGTGACACTGCTGCAGAGTCCAGCTAACTGTCTTTGCTTGACCATCTCACCCTGACTGTTGCTCAGAGAGGTGGACAGTGTAGGGAGCTCAGGGGTGGTTCGATTATTGGAAAGCAAGCTGAAAAAAAACCTCATTAATTGGAAAAAGATACTTTGGCAAAATGTGGCTACAACTGCTTCAGAGACTAGACCCAGCTCCCAATCTCACCAACACTGGCACGCGGAGAATTGCAGTTTTGTTGAATACCCCCAGGATAAGGTCTAGGCTCCCAATGGATTCCAAACAATTCAGAATGTGACCACATCAGGTTAAAAGGAAATACTACAGAAGCCAGGCTTACATTCCCTGGTACGTGAGAACGTTCGAGGGTATCTGATGGAAGACGAATCAGGATATCGAGAGGGTATACGGGATAGATGGAGAGAAACCATTCCCCTGTTGGAGAGACTGAGACATCGGTTCTCGCTGGAAGACTGTGCACCTTTTGGGGGAGAAGGGAGGAGACAGAAAATGGGGCTAGTTTATAGCTCTCTCCCACAGAAAGCAGAACATGGTCAATCAATTAATAAATTTCAAATTTGGGCAATGGAGTTTTGCTAGATGAGAATATAAAAGAATATGGAATAGGAGTACGATCGTGATTGACCTGAAATGGCGTAACAGTGTTGAAGGGCTGAGTTTTCCTCTGAGTGAGAGAGGAAACCAAGCAACAAAAACAAAATCCTGGATGCTGGAGATCTGAAATGAAAACCAAGTGCTGAAGAAACTCAGCAGGTCTGGCAGCTTCTGTGGAGAGAGAAACAAAAGTTAATGCTTTTCTTTGAAGAGAAATCATATTGGACTTGGGAGGCGTTAACTCCTTATTTCCTCTCCCACAGATGCTACATGAAAAAACCAGGGAGTGAGTGAGCAGTAGATTAGCAGAGAAAGCATTCATTTATTTATTTTCACCTGAGTTTAGAAAAGTAACAATGAAGATATATAGTAAAGCACAAATACTAATCACTTCCACACGATAACTCTCCAAAGTATCTATAAACATTCACCCTGGGGAATGGAGGAAGGGCTGTTCATTTCCAAGAAAACATCTTGCGGACAAGTGAAGGGAATCTTTGATTGGAAAGAAATTCTTGCAGCATTCCATGTTCAGAGCTCAAACAAAAGGTTTTAAAAAAAAATTCCATACGGAGACCTAATCTTAATAAAAATGGTTTTCATGAATGAATTCAATGACCATTATCCTAACTGGCTCCAGTTTATTTCTGCATCTCATGGAGGTTAATGTGATGGATTAGCTCTGGTGGTTAGCATTAATCACAGCAGAAATGCAAGCTTCTCCTTTGAAGCATGCCATGGGCAGAAAGTCAAGCAGCCTCAGTGCTGATAATAATCACACAATAACTCATGCCCTCCGAAATTCCCAGTCTGCACTGCGCTCCCAGTCCTGATGTTATCAATCCCAATTGTGCATGGAGAGGGAGAAAAATCACTTTTTTTTTGAAAAAAAAAGAAAGGTTTAAAAATTGATTGTGTGTCTGCATGGAGACAGACAGGCAGGCAAGGACTGGGAGAAATGCAAACAGGAGAAAAGACAGGCCAGTCTCACTCAGAGGCCACCAGAAGTCGCCTTGCCCCAGAAGGCAGCACCAGTAAAACTTGCGAATGACACACGTTCAGTACAAGAGAAACCAGACTCTTCCAAATGGGGACCAGATCTTTCACTTCTAAATACTAGAGTCTTTTTTTGAAGGAAAACTATGATTTTTTTTCTTGGGGTCGGAGAGCCTAAGAAACCTCTGCGGTAATGTTAGAACTCAGATGGAAAAGGAAGAGTGAAGGGGCAGAAGGAGGCAACGAGATACATGAGGGATGGCTGGGGACCTGGGGGTGAGAGTTACAGGGCAATGAAGGGGCAGAAGGAGAGGCTGCTTCTGTCAAACAAGACAGTTACAAACACAGCCAACCAAAGTTAGAGGAGACAGTAGCATATTCATGCTGTTGCCGGACCTAGTAATCCGAACTCAGAGTCATGCCTTAGAGATGTGGATTCAAATCCCACCACAGCACCTGCAGGAAATTTAAATTCAGTTCGCAAATCTGGAACATAATGCTAGTTTTGGTAATGGTGAACATGGAGGTTATCAATGTTGTGAAAACCCCATCTCGGATCACTGGAGTTCATTAATAGGAAGGAACTCTGCCGGCCATATGTGGTTTGGACTAAATGAGGCCAGACTGCCCCCTGCACTGTCCTAGCGAGTCACTCACTTCAAGGGCAATTAGGAATGTGCAACAACCACTGAAGGTATCAGTCAGGCCACGTCCCAATTAAAGAACTGAAATTAGTTCAAAAAGAAAATGCCCAACTTTCTTGGGACATAATCTTCATTGCACATGGTTATATTTCTTCAATTGGACATTAATTTTTAAAAAGTGAAATTGGAAAGGCTTGTATGCAAAATTGGAAACACCCATTTACAACATGAAATTCAATAATCACTTACATAACAAAATCCTGGAAATGTTCATTTCATGTGGTGTTTAATAACAAAGGCCTTGCCAACTGTAAAGCCTAAATTCAAAGTCAACCTGCTCTATTCCAAACAAGATTCTAAATGTTAAGGGTCATTCAGCCACAGTAGTAAATCACAGAATCCCTACAGTGTGGAAACAGGCCATTTGGCCCAACAAGTCCTCACCGAACCTACGAAGAGAAGACCCACCAGCCCCTCTGTAATCCTGCATTTCCCATGGCCAATCCTCATAACCTGCACATCTTTGGATTATGGGAGGAAATCGCAGCAGCCGGAGGAAACCCACAATGACACGGGGAGAAAGTGCAAACTCCACACAGACAGTCGCCCGAGGCTGGAATCGAACCTGGCGCTGTGAGGCAGCAGTGCTAACCACTGAGTCACCCGTGCTGCTACCATAGCAATCAAATACTGGACACGGTTTAAAGGAAGTCACACTTGGTCACCTCACTCGTGCCAGGGCTGCAATTGATAGGTGCACATCCAATGAAAGTCTGAACCATCGAGAACGGGACTTTTCTGATGAATAATGGATTTTGTGTGGGCAGACATGCCTCAAGTTATCTGTGAAGACACTGTCACCGGCAGAGAGTGGACACCCAACTGTGGGGCTAAATCATCCATACAGAGACTGGGAAATGATAGAGAATGCCATCAGGACACTCTCCTGAAACATCAAGAATGCGTACAATGAGCTGAGATCATCCTATGTTCCAGCTGCTGATCACAAGTCAATGTTTCTTCCTAGAAACTGCACCGTTATTAGGAATGGATGAAAGCATTTCGTCTTTCAAAACTGTTCCACCCTTCAATGAGATCATGGCTGATTCAGTAAGCCAGTTGTACCAACTGATCCAGTACCAACTGCCATTTATGGGAGAAAGTCTTGGGACTTTTACCATTATTCATCAACATGCTTCCAATTTTCACTCTTGGTGATGTCCCCTAAATTCTCTCCATCTACTGCATCCATTCTGCTTTGTATTTCAAAAACACTAATCAAATTCTCATGTAAGCATCCAAATCCCAGGGTATCGTATCCAACAAACCATCCTCTTGATCCAAAATCATCCACAGAGGCTACATACGCATTGTCCCTTTAAAATTAATATGCATGCTTGGCCACTCAAAAAATGTATAAGTACTGTACACTTAGAAAAGAGATTGTTCACACCCTCAGAAAAATTAGGCTGAATGGTATATACAATCCTAGCCTAGTCCTTGTCATTTGACCACTGCAGTCCAGGTACAATTCTGGAACATTCACACTGCACACCCTCCACGATTTGACCACTGGCCTTCAACAGTGTGGGACTCAGAATACAGAAATGCCAGGTGTAAATCACAATGGTCTTCCTCCACCACCTTTAACATTAACCATCACCAACACTTAGTAGCAGCAGTGCGTACCATCTATTAGATACACTGTAGAAATTCAGCAAGGCTTCTTAGACAGCATCTTTCAAACCCGTGACCACTTCCATCTAGAAGGAAAGAACAGCTGTTTTTTGGGAACACCTCCCTCTGCAAGTTCCCCTCCAAACCACTCACCATCCTGACTTGGAAATATATTACCATTCCTTCAGTGTTGCTGAACGACTTCCTTCCTAAAAGCACTGTGGGTATCCCTATAGATACTGTCCCACCTTTTTTCAGGGTAATTAGAGATGGACAATATATGCCAGCAATACCTACACCCCTTTAAAGAAGGAAAATAAATTCAATATTATAAAAGATTATCAGATTTGCAAAGGAAATGTAAGATTTCCCCAAACTCACATGATACAAAAAACTACCAATGCTTTGGAAGACTGATGTTATCTCACCTAAGTCGTTATCTCTCAGTGCCAAGATCCACACTGAGTGAAGAAGCAAGGGGGTTCAAATTAACAATGGTCAGATACTCAAAATGCCTGCACAGCATGTGTACAGAGGTTACCAGAACCAGGTTTATCTCTGAACAACCTCAGATAAAAACACTAATCAAGTCAAGTCTGGAGGGAGCATGAGTGAAAGAGAGAAAGAAATGGCCTGGTTCACAGTGTATGCTAGCTATTATCAGCCTCACAGTAAAGGGTTAAAATAAGCCCCAGGGGTTAATGGGTCAGCTTGAAATCTCTTAAAAACTCCCGCCCTCTTAACTGGAAGTCTGAACACTAGGAGTGCATTAATCACCAAATACGACAGTCTGCTATTACAAGTCTCAGTATCTGAACTTGCACAGTCGGGAGACAACGTATCTGATTTCATGGAGACTGCACTCCATTTTATCGTTATATTGTTCTAGTTAAACTCATTTCCATTACGGAAAACCTCACCAATTCTCTCCGTTAAGATCATAGCATCTAGAAAGTCACATGCTCTTTCCAGTCTGTAAAACGTAATAAATTCTACCCAACCTGGACAGACTAAAAACAGAAAAAATACCAACCAAAAAAAAACTTGACTTGACTTCAAAGGACCAAAAGGAAAAACATTAAGTGCTGTTCAGCTGTAATATAATTGCAAAGAAAAGGAATGATTAAAGTTACAGCCAGCTCGGAGAGCATTCTTTCTGCTTTTGTGTGTTTCTCTCTTTCACTGCAAATGATTATTATAAACTTGGCTGAAAGATCAAGGGAAGCATTAGGCAAACAGATATTTTATTAATATTTATTAAATTGGCTGATTCCTATCCCCAATATTAAAATTCACTGGCAGGGACCTTTAACTACTTTTCTCTTAGAATGATTGGTTACATCTGTATATAGTTAACAAAATAAAAATGCTCCTTAGACTTCAAGTTTAGCTTCTGTCCAGGGTTTACACCTGAAGGTATTAACAACTGTTTGGTACCTAGTCCTGCATAAACCTGGAGGAGACAGCATCTACATGGAATTCACTCACATTTCGTATCATAATATAGTTTGTTCCCATGTCCAACAAGAGAATGTGTGCACATGTACATGGGTGTGTACCCTCAAGAGTTAGTGTGTGGAAGCGGGGAGGCTGCAGAAAGAGTTGGGCAGGCTAGGAGAGTAGGCAAAGAAGTGGCAGATGGAAAACAATGTGGGAAAGAGTAGGGTTATGCACTTTGGTAAGAAGAGTAAAGGCATAAGACAGGTTTCTAAATGGGACAAGGCTTTGGAAATCTGAAGGACAAAGGGACTTGGGAGTTCTAATTCAGGATTCTCTTAAGGTCAACATATAAGTTCAGTTGGCAGTTAGGTATGTAAATTCAATGTTAGCATTCATTTCAACAGGGCTAGAATACAAGGGCAGGGAGACACTACTGAAGCTGTACAAGGCTCTGGTCAGACCGTATTTGGAATATTGGGAGCAGTTTTGGGCCCAGTATCTAAGGATGCATGTGCTGGCCTTGAAGAGGGTATGCAGGAGGTTCACAAGAACAGTCCAAGGCATGAAGGAACAGTTGAGGACTCTGGGTCTGTACTCAAGGGAGTCTCACGGAAGCTTACACAATACTGAGAGACTTGGATCGAAGATATTTCCACTAGTAGGAGAGATTAGGACCAGAGGGCAGAACCTTGGAGTGAAGGGATGACCCTTTAGAACGGAGATGAGGAGTTTCTTCAGACAGAAGATGGTGAATCTGTGGAATTCTGCCACAGAGGGCTGTGGAAGCCAGGTCACTGAATGTATTTAAAACAGAGATAGAGATGTCCTTAATTGGTAAGGGGATCAAGGTTTCAAAGAGTATGCCGGAGAATGGGGTTGAGAAACATGTCAGCTATGAATGAGTAGCGGAACAGATTCAATGGACCGAATGGCCTAATTCTGCTCCTGTGTGTTATGGTCTTGCTATAAAATAAAATTAGACATTGAGTCATAAATACGGCAAACGTTAAGGCCGATGACCAAAAGTTTGCTCATTGACACCTGAATGTAGGAGAGAGCTAGAAGGGTTTAGAGGGGGGAATTCCAGAGCTTGGGGCCCAGGCAGCAGAAAACATGGCCGCTAGTGATGGAACAAGAGGAAACGGAACACACAAGAGGCCAAAGGTGGAGGATAACAGATCTTGGAATGTTATTGGGCTGTAGGCTGTTACAGAGATTGGAGGTGGTGGTGGGGAGGTGGAGGCCTTGAAGGGATTTGATAAAGTGGATGAGATTTTAACAAAAATATATTTTAGGCATTGCTATACCAGGTGCCAATGTGGGTCAGCCTGCACAGGATAGGTGACTGGAACTAAATTCCTAGAAAGGACATAAGTTGGAGGACCAACTACAGAAATTCACCAATGATCCAGAGACACCACCTTCCAAACCCACCATTTAGAAGGACAAGGGCAGCAGATATATGGGAACATCATTGCCCGGCAAGTTCCGCAAGTCACTGTCGTTGGGTCAAAATCCTGGAATTCCCTCCCTAATGGCTTTGAGAGTCTACCCAGAGAAGATGCACTGCAGCGGTTCAAGAAGGCAGCTCAACACCACTTTCTCAAGGGCAACAAATGCTGGCCCAGCCAGTGACTCCCATATCCCACAAGGGAATAGTAAGAGTGCAGGAAGACTCCCGGAGGTGGCGGAACAACCATGTACTGTGATTGAAACTTGAACAATGGCCTTTCTCCTCATCCAAATGCAGGAGCACAGAGGCCACCAATCACTATGATTTTGGTGTCAGTACAATCTGGAACCTTCGGGGTCACATTGCCTGGCACGGTGTCACATGATTCAGGTTCACAGTGATTCATGAGTAAGTGCGAATGTTTCAGAACATCCAGTGAGATAGGAGTGACCTGGTTCACAAGGCTCAGGAACTATTAGTCTAACACTGGCTTAGAGTGCCAGACTCAATTATCAAATCTCTGCTGAGTTAATGGACTACAAGGCAGCACTTAAGGGTTAAGAATAGGGTAGTGAGGAGGCTAAAAAAAGGGGAAATTAGCCAGAGAGCTACCGCCCAAGATTACTCTCTGCAGGAAGGAGTGGGTGAGGACAGGATTGGAATTGCAAGTGATGTCCTCATGGTCAAATGGTGTGCAAAGATTATTCTGTTCCAAACCAATGCTTTGGGACTTTGGGCAAGATTTGTAGGGCTTCACTGGCTCCTACATTGTAGCACAAGGTTCATTTTGACTTTGCAAATGTGGTTCTATTTTGCTGAAGAGCACTGTCTGGCGCCTGGTAAATTATCAATAATTAATTTACATGTGGAAAAAATAGTGCCATCACTGATCTTTCGCAACTTAGTGTTCCAGGTTAGAAGCACAAATCCTGCCAACAACAGACTTGCATAGGGACTAGGAGGCAGCTGTCCTCATACAGTTGTACAGAGTGAATGTTCACCACAATCTTCCTCCCCACACATTCCTGTTGGAGCAGAGCGTGCTTGCACCTCAGTGTCAGCCTGGGCCTTAAAACCACATAACACACAAAACAAACACGGCAAGATAATCTCCTCATTTACATTTCAGGGCATGATAAAGAATTGGTCAGCCACAGTTAGATACCATAATGCCAAAGTCTCCAGATTAGCCACATAGCTAGTATCAATAAACAAAAAAAAAGTAACAACATGCATATTCTCATGGATGGACTCTGCTCCACAAACAGGCACCCAGACCCCAGCCACACCACATCGTACACTCCGACTTTTATCACCCTATTGGCAGCTTTATCTTCAGCTAATGAGGCTCCAAACTCAAATTTCCTCCATAAACCTCCCTGTGTCCACCTTTAAGGCACCAGATCTTTGACCAAGCTTCAGTCCTAACCTCTCCTGTGGAGCCCAGTGCCAGATTTTGTTGGAGCACCTAGAGACATTAAAGGCACCAGGTAAATGCAGATGGTCAATCCAAACCATGCTGATGTCAGATGGCTGATGAAGAAGAGTCATCTAGACTCAAAACGTTTGCTTGCTCTCTTTTCATGGATGCTGCCTGACCCGCTGGGTATCCAGCATTTTTTATTTTCAAACCATGCTCATGCTGCTCAAGTAAAGCAAGAAAGAGGCAGAGAGCACGTTAATCTTTTTCACCCTTCTCTCCTGTTGGTGCCAACTCAACCCTGATCGATGATTTCTTCCGGTTATCTTCTTGGACATTAGATTTCAACGCAGACTTGAAGCATGATGGCATGCCACAGCCAGGTGCAATGTTGACCTGACATAATGCCAGAGGCCTGTTTCACATCCTCCAACAGGTGCCAACTAGGACTGGAAGGTGGCACCTTAGTTGAATTTATATTCCACCAACTTTGCCCAGGGGGCAGCACTTGTCCAACTCAGATCATTGAATGGACTACAGACTGAGAAATTGTGCCCTGGACCTTTGTTCTCACAAGTTAGTGCCACACCACCTTTGACCAACTGAACCACTACAGATCAAATCGTATTTAGAGATATAATCCAAATTTCCAACCCATTTCCCCCCCGCCCCTCCCAAAAAAAAAACTAGTTCTAAATGTTGCTAGCAAATTCAGAACCAAACATCATATTAACACATGCCATCTCATGGTTGTTTTCTGCCCACTTAGTCACTGAGAAATGAGAAGGTAGTGTCCTTTAGGGAAAGAAATCTGTCTCCTTAACTGGTCTGGCTCACATGTGATTCCAAACCCAAACCTACATGCTTGACACTTAACTAACCAACAAAGCCCACATCCCCTGAATAAATAAAATAAAGAAGTGGTTACATCACCATTTATGAAATTGCAAACACCAAAGGGGTCCATTAATGCCAATCTTGTCAGTCTACAGTCTCAGTCCATCAAGGTAGAGGTGCTCCCTCCCCTAACTAGCTGGGAGGTTAAGGGGGCATGTGAGAGTTAGTTTGTTTATTTTGCAGCATGTCTATCTGACTTGACCCCACTCTCCTATTGATAGCTTTCGTGAAAGGGTCGTGAATACAAACAGAAAATCCTGTACTGGACTCACATGGTAATTTGTCAGGCAGAAACCCCTCCTGGGATTTCATATCAAAAAAGGTCTTTTAGTGACAACTTTACAAGATCAAGTCAAATAAAGCAGACAACCACTTTGCTGCCATTTCTGTCATCAGGCTTACCCAAGGGGGCATAATGTACAATCTCTCTTACTTGGCAATGATCAAGAAATAAAAAGGGTCAATGAAAACAGGGGACGAGGGAAACATGTTACAGCAGCATGTCCCAGCCCTCACTCTCAACCAGAAGAGGATAACAAAGCATTCCCAATCCACAAAATTTCCAACTCTTGATAATACCACCTTCCATACCAAGACAACCCCAAGTTGGAAGTCCAAGTACAAAACAATGTGGCTCTGAAGTAAAGCTAGTGATCTGAAACATGGGACTCCACTTCCCTCTCCATTGATATTGCCCGACCTGCTGTATATTTCCAAAAGTTCTGTTTCTCTGAAATCAACACAACCTCAAAAAGTCCAGGTAGGATTCAAGGTGGCATCAGCACAGATTTAACACAATAATGGTCACTACTCCATAGTATACTTGCTATATGGATAATAAACCCAACATTATAGAAAATTCCCTTGAATCTTTTCCAGAAGGATGGATCATCTTGAAGCTTTTTAAAGAGAGAGCACTATTCATCGTGACTACTGTGATGTCTATCATTCTTAACAAAATGCAGCACCTGAATACTCATTGATTTAATCAGTCTCACTTCCTTCACGTTTACACACTTGAAACATGTTCAAAAAGCTTACCTGAGAAATCTCCAGGTGTGATATTTGGGGAGTTGGTGGCTTCTGTTTCAGTGCAGGATGCTGTGCATTCTGGAGGATGGTAAAAGAGGACAGTCAGGATGCAGGGATTGCAAACGCAGTGCATTCTACACTACTGCACAGGGTGAATTTCACAATGCACTTCCCAAACATTGTATACAATGGCTGTATGACAATGGAAAACAGCCAAATCACACACATTACCCCATTTCTCAAGCATGCTATGATTACCACAGGGAAGCGAGGTGTTGTATTGGATGTGTTTTACAATGCTGTGGGGCAAGAACATCACATGCCACAAATAAAGTTTATAACATTTCAGAGCAAAGTTCATGGGTGTTTAGAATAAATGGAAACCAGGAGAAACTACAGAAACAAAAAAAAAATCTACAAACTTCCAATCTCCAAACATCAAAAGTTACACCAAAGCTCCAGCTCTCAACAAGCGAATATGTATGATCTTCCTCAACTCTAGCTCATTAGCGCTGGTATAAAACCGCATGGCAAACGTCTTTATAATCTCACACTGCTTTCCTCCACATTCTTTTTTAAAAAAAGTAAATTTTAATCAAGAGCTTTTTTTCCCCATGAATGCCACATGAAAACTGTGCGATTATTAGGATTTAAATAGTGGAAGAGTTTAACCCAGGACAAACTGGAGTTTGCCTCAGGACTGATCCTTTGCAACCCCAGCACCACACACTCCCAACCACAGCGTGACTCAATGAAGCTCTGCAGTGTTTGGCAGGCAAACACACAAAATAGCAGCAAAATTCACAAGCTTTCCTGAAAACTACAGGTTTACACTCGGTGGGGTAAATACAAAACTGAACAGGATAAGGTGCAGTTACTGTAGTCAAACACAATTAAAAATCCCTGCAAGCTGGATTAGTTCTGTCTTAACAAAGCTCTTACTTTTAAACACAGAAAAGCTTGGAGATTTTTTTCCCCTCCTCCCCCACATTGTCCCTCCTGAAGCCCAGTCCCTTAGTTTTCAGGTTACTTGGATGATCCATTCCTAATCACAAATAAAATATTTTTAACATGTTTAATCAGAGCATGGATTGTCTATCTCTTGCTCACAAAAATGACAAGCTTTTGCTGAATTCATAGCAAACTGTTACCGATGGCACATGTTTATTATAATACTCTGGTCTAGCCACTATTCCCTCAAACTAATACCAACATTTTTTTTAAAAAGTCGTAATTTTAGACATATTTAAGAACTTACCCAGTGGCTTTTCCTCATCACTTGTAGAGAATCTCGAGTAAGGAGGAGGTGGAGAGTCTGAAAATGATGACATGGGAGTTAAAAACAGAAAGAAAAAGTGGAGAACGAGAGAGAAAAAAATCCTTTCTCTGTCTTGGGAAAGGTTTAAGTGTAAGGAGAGTGAGCTTGCAGTAATTGCCTGGATGTTCAATCGTCAGATGAGCGAGAGAGCCAGGCTGGCGCCAGACATATGCAAACTACATATTATTACCACTCCTTCACCTAAATAGCTTTCGAACTTCTTAGGAAAAAGGAGGAAAAAAAACACGAGCTGAAATCGATCTCATTTCAAAGGGATAATTCCAGACCTCAATCTCCTCCCACTAGAGGAGGAGAGAGAGAGAAAAAAACTTGAGATTAAAATCGCATTCGCTGGAATCTAGTCCGGTCTGTACTATTAAGAGAACTTTAAACCTTTTCTTAAAGGAAAAATTACAACACGAGATTACTACAACTTCCTTAAAAACAAGGGGAAGCGTTTGTCTTTATTACAATAGTAAAAGGGAGCCTGAAATTGACTCGCTCAGTCTGCAAGAGCGAAGGAAACATACAACTAGGTTTTGTTAGTGCTAACAAAACGTTACAATTGGTTAGATTAAAGCCGTTTTCCATATAAAAAAATAGATTTCTTTGTGGGTTGGAGGCCAATTAGGGAGGAAACTGCAACTGGTAGCAACATTTTAAATACTTTTTAACATTGTTTTCTTAAAAAAATACACGAAGGACATATACAGGTGAAAGCCCGAATTTGCATCAGTGACATTAATATGAACGTTATCATGTCACGCATTAATGATTCTCAGCTATTTTCAAAATGCAACAGGACTTCAGACAAGGCATGGGGCCTGTGTTTTTTTTGTCTTTAAAGCGATAGTGGTACCCCCCCCCCCCTTTAAATCAGGGCCTCTAAAAAAGTTTAGAGCTGAAAATGTGTTGCTGGAAAAGCGCAGCAGGTCAGGCAGCATCCAAGGAGCAGGAGAATCGACGTTTCGTGCATGAGCCCTTCTTCAGGAATGAGCCTGCTTTTCCAGCAGCACATTTTCAACTCTGACCTCCAGCATCTGCAGCCCTCACTTTCCCCTCTAAAAAAGTTTAAACAGCATTCAAAGTTGAATTAACCGTTCCCCCATCTTCTTTGTATTATTAAATTCTCAATCTGGCCAAACTGTTTCCCTTGGATTATAAACGGCGCTTAAATTATTTATTAATGATAAAGGTGCTTCCCCCAAGTTCAGGAGTCTCACCATTAGAAGTAAGTAACCGAGTTAGAAGTGCTCAGTTGGCTAATTGCTATAATGTGGTGCTGAATGATCACAAGGTTGGGGGCGCAATCCCGCATTGGTTATTCCATGATGACCACCTCTTCATCTTTCTCACTTCCCCCATACTTAAGGAGTGGTGTTCGCCCACCCCCAGATATATGAACAGTTGTTTCTCTCTGTAAGGGAGAAAAGATGACTTTGGTTCCCTGTGATGAGTAATCTCACTCAGTGTTAAGATTGAGCCCTCCACTATCACCTGATGAAGGAGCGTCGCTTCCAAGTAAACCTGTTGGACTATAACCTGGTGTTGTGTGATTTTTCACTGAGTAGCTGGTCAGCCTGAACTCAGATCTATCAGATCTATCTATGAACACCCCCGCCCATGCACTCCCCAAGACTTGCAAACCCCACTGAAAACCAGGGTGTGAAATCTAAATCACTAACTGTAGATGGAACAATGGTGAGGAATGAAATCCAATCCTAACTCTCCATGAAAAGAGGAACATGAATTCAAATGTAACACTTTTTTAAAAGCAAATTTAAATCCAACACTCGCGAGAAATTCAAGTTTTATCCAAGAAATTGGACATGGCAAAAGAGGCGTACCCAGAGCGGAATCCTCCTTTTGATGTTTAACGTATAAAAGGGTTCAAATCTCCAGTCTTTTCCCTTAAACCGTTAGCCACTCACCAAGTGATACACATTACACACATTCACATCTCGAACGCCTCGTTCGCTCGTGATTCTGACACGGAATAAACAGACAATTTGGAATGCCTGGAACATGTAATTTTTTTTTTTGAGACAAGTGTCCACAATTTCATAGTTTCAGCGTGAACGTTGCTTGCCCGGAGGAAGGGGAGAAAAATCACGAGGCATACATCAAATACTATGGAAGTTACAAACTCCCATTTTATTTCAGAACTGATTTTGCCCCGTCTGTAAGTAACTACCCTTTCCTCCTATCTGCCCCTCCCCACCCTAGGCCAAGAACTCCCAATCTCACCTGTTCCAAAGCCCTGCCATTGTTGGAGCTGCATTTACTACAACAGCATTCTACTTTTATGAATGACTGAAACAGGCATTCCGCTTTCACATGGCTGAAATGTTACATCCACTTCATGTGAATGACTGAAATGAATGAATCCGCCTGGGCCCCAAAAGTGACAACAATTTCTGTCCTTCAAGTGTTTGAAATCGACATTACGTATAGTCTGCATTTTTTTCAAGATAGTGTATTATAAACACATTCCAAACTCCGTTTGTACATTGAGAGACTGGGTTTTGCAATGATACCAACAAATTATAGGGTCTCATTTGAAACTAATATTTTTAAAAATTGATTTCACACGAGTTTTTTATTGGGGGGTGAGGGTGATTCTAAATGCGTTCACTTATGTCACACACTGAAGCATTCAATCGTTTTCAAAATGTGACATCTTAATGAAGGTAACCCACATCTCACGTGCCTCTTTGCAAAGTCTGGAGAGAAGCAGCCGTGTACAAAGGTGAAACCTTTCACAAGGAACAGGAGTTTATACCTGGTTAAAAGCGCTAAATGCGGGCCTCAGGTGAGAATTGGGAGTTCTCATCTTCTCTCCCATCACCCACAATCCCAGCCCATCATCACCCCCTTCCACCTTCAATGAGAAAAAGTTTGAATGCATAAAAGGCGATGGACGCCTCAAGATTTTGTTTAAACTGCATGTATGGGGATTAGAGTGGTGCTGGAAACGTAAAGCACATCCGAGGAGCAGGATGCTGCCTGACCTGCTGTGCTTTTCCAACACCACTGTAATCTAGACTCTGGTTTCCAGCATATGCAGTCCTCATTTTTGCCTGGATGTGTGAGCATCTGAGAGATAAGGGAGAGAGAGAGAGAGAGAGAGAGGACTCACCTGGTCCACAGAGTCTGCTGAAATGATAAGGGTTGCAGCAAACGGTGGAACTGTCTGTGTTCCGGGCGAATCCCTCGCAGGAGTACAGTCGCTTGAGTTCAAAAAGATGCTTGAGGTCAGGCCAGCGGAAGAGTCGACAGAGTAAGACCTGAGGGGCCAGTGTCTGCTTGCCGAGCCTCAGCTCGCTCTTGGCCATGGGCACACAGGCGGTGTGTAAAGCACCGCTGCTCTGCACCGCCTGGCTCAGCACCTCCAGCGGCTTCTCCTTCAGCCTCTTCAGCAGCGAGTGAGTGACCGACTTCAGCTCGTTTAGCGATCCGGCCAGGTCACTCCAATCGTCCGCCTCCTGCCCATTTCCTCCCGTTACCCGGCTCTGCCAAAGTCGCCGCACAAGGCCCGACCGTTTAGACCTGAACATACGACGGTTATAGACGGAGTGGCCGGGGAGGGAGGGCAAGCTGAAACGCTGCAGCTTGGCAATGCCAGTCTGTCTCTGCCCTCCTTGTCCTAGGCTGGGTGGGTGGGAGGGGTTGGGGGCGGGAGGGGGGGGGGAAGGGGTGGGGGGGTCAGGGGAAAAGGGAAGGGAAGGGGGGGGGGAATTTGTTTTTACAAAGGGAGCAGATCACACTGCATCAAGCTGAGAGCAAAGCCATGCATGAGCACAGCCAGCTCCGGGAACAGATCACAGCTCCACTGTAATCCAAGCTGCAACATTCGGCTGGGGGGGGGGGGGGTAGAGGGAGGCTGTGTGCAAGAGGACAGGGGGTGTTGGGGGGGGGGGGAGGCTGTGTGCAAGAGGACAGGGGGTGTTTGGGGGGGGGGGCAGAGAGAAAGAGAGAGATGCGGAATCAGTAACTAATTCAGAAAGAAGGGGAAAATGAAATGTTGCACACACAAAAAAAAAGCAACTTGGAACCCACGAGCCAGACCAAAAATCAAAACAAAAAGGCGATTTTCTTCTGTGCAAGTGGGGTTAGCAATATCTCCTTCAATTCCTCAACCTACACCTCCCTCTTCCTCAACAGACAAAAACGTTCCTCTTCACATTGAGTGCAAGTGTCCTTTTCCCTCCTTTGCAGCAGATCCCAGCGAGCTGCGTCTCCCCTTCTGTAAATCACATTGCAGATTTCAGCGATGCAACATGCTCCTTCAGTACATCTGCTGATGATCCCAAGCTTCGGGAAATAATCACACATGCACGCAGGCAGGCTGAAGCGAGCTGCAGAAACAAGTCCCCGTGATCAACATGTCAGGCTGCACTATGTGGATTTTTCTCTCCACTGCTCCTCTTTCTCACTCTCTCTCTCTCTTTACAACACTCTGGGCGTCCTAACACATAACCCAGCCATTGGCTCTCTGAAATCATGTGGTAGTCTAGACATTTTGGCGCGGCCCTGATTTGTACTGATGGTTGCGCAAACAAGGGTTCTAGTTTTTTAACCCTTTACACACCAGAGACTTTATTGAAGGTATTTTAATGATATTTTTTCCCGCAAATCGACCCCAATGATCATAATTTGTTTAAAAGGTGTGTATAGGTAGCTGGCGTTGCATTAAATGAATTTGCAGGTCAAAAGGAACAGCTAACCCAAGTCTGCATCTTCACTCCACCTTCGCCCCTTTCGCCGCCCGCTGTCGATTGGGATTTTGCAGAGTTGGATTGTCCAAGTCATGGAGTCATAGAAATGTACAGCATAGAAACAGACCCTTCGGTCCAACCCGTCCGTGCTGACCAGATATCCCAACCTAACCTAGTCCCATTTGCCAGCACTTGGCCCACATCTCTCCAAACCCTTCCTATTCATATACCCATCGAGATGCCTTTTAAATGTTGCAATTGTACCAGCCTCCACCAATTCCTTTGGCAGCTCATTCTGTACACGCACCACCCTCAGTGCCTTTTAAATCTTTCCCCCTCACCCTAAACCTATGCCTCAATGGTTTTTTTTATTATGATCTTGTCCCAATGCCCTCCAGTGCCCAGTTCTGCTTCAGGGCTGATCCCACCCCTCACAATTCAAGGGCAACTAGAGACAAGCAATAAATGCTGGCCAGCCTACACCCCACAATGAATGAAACAACATAATTTAGACTGTGAATGTTGGGAATTGGTGAAATTTCATAAAAGCCTGAGGAATGGGAGCAGCCTTAGGCCATTTGACCCCTTGAACCTATTCTGCCATTCAATAAAACCATGACTGATCTGATTATGGCTTCAACTCCACTTGTTTGTTACACCACGCCCACTCATTATTCTTGACTCCCTTGTCAATCAAAAATTTGTCTCATTGAATGTATTTGATGATCCAGTCTCCACTGCTATCTTGGCTACAGAATTCCAGAAGTCACATGACACCAGGTTGTAGTCCAGCAGGTTTACTTGAAATCACAATCTTTCGGAGCGCTGCTCCTTTGTCAGGTAAAGTTCACTCCAGTCCAACACAGGAATCTCCACATTACAGAATTCCAATAATTACAAACCCTCAGTGTAAGAAGATTTCTCCTTCTCTCTGACTCAAATGGGAGACCCCTTATTCGGAAAGTTTGCATCCAGTTCTAGTTTCCCTCCTACCTCTTGTCATCCACGCTGTTAAACCCCTCGGAGTTTGATTTCTCCTAAACTCCAGTGAGTGTGGATCCAACTTGTTCAACAGTCTTTTGCGGACCCATGTGCACCAACCCTCCTGTAGTCAGCAATGGGAACTTGGGCTAATTTCCCACATTACAGCAGTGACTACACCCCAATGGTACTTCATTCCCTGTAAAGTGCTTTGAGATGTCTGCTGGCAGTGAGAAGTAGACAGGCAGGAGGCTGGAAGAACACAGCAGGTCAAGCAGCATCAGAAGGTGGAGAAGTCGATGTTTCGGATGTGACCCTTCTTCAGGCTGTGAGAAGTGCAGTGTAAATACAGTTATTTTTATTTCCAGTCCCTCTCCTTCTCTATTCCATCAGAGTTGTCTTGGAGCCTTGAATTAAGCTTCATCTCCAAGACACTGTGCCAAGCAAAAACCCAGGAGAACAAAATCATCAGGGTGCCAAAAATGTTTGCCTTTCAAAAATTCTCTTCAAACACTTTCTTTCACTTTTGGAGATAGGGAAATTGGTTGCTTGGCCAACAGTCAAGGACCATTCAATAGAATAATGCAGAATCTATTCAGTTTCCATTTGGGACTGGGCAAATGGTGGGTCTCAAGGATTTAAATGTTTAGATGACTCAGTGTGAGTATAGAAGCTGAGGTTCAGTGTTCCTGAGGTGAATCTTACAAGAATATTACCTCGGGGAATTAACATCCCTATCCCCTTCCCCAGTCTAGATTAGGGTGGTGCTGGAAAAGCACAGCAGGTCAGGCAGCATCCAAGGAGCAGGAAAATCAACCTTTCGGGCAAAAGCTCTTCATCAGGAATGAGCTCATTCCTGATGAAAGGCTTTTGCCCGAAACATTGATTTTCCTACTCCTCAGATGCTGTCTGACCCACTGTGTTTTTCCAGCAACACTCTAATCTAGACTCAGATCTCCAGCATCTGCAGTCCTCACTTTTGCCTATCCCCTTCCCCAGTCAAGTGCTGTAATGCACATGATAGCATTGCCAGAGGTAATGAACCTGCAAAGTTGTTTACTTTTAAGTCCCAGCCCAATGGTCAGCAATGTGTTCACCAAGTGAGCCAGAGTGGGGGCCTTCACAAAAAGTTAACTAAGTTACTTCCTGACAAAGCTGCTTTAATAAACGGTTGGTTTTGTTCATTCCCAGTAGATGTGAGACTGACACGAAGTGACATTTATGACAAATGCACCACATCCCTTTTTGTGTGCCTGTATTCAAATCAGCAATTTAAAACCTTTTCCAGTAAAGCAGTTAATTACACTGTTTCAGAATGTGGTTGACGGGTAATCAGCAGCAGTATTAACAACAACAACTTGAATTCATATAGCAAAATGTCCCACGACACCCTGCAGCAGCATTATCCAATGAAAACAAATGGCAGTGAGCCAAAGAAAGAGGCATTAGGACAGGTAGCTGAAAGCTGAATCAAAGAACAAACTTTTAAGCAGAGTCTTAAAGGAGAGAAATCAATAACAATGAAATAAAACAAGAAATTAAATGGTAAAGCATTAAAGTGACAGAATGACAATAGTTATTGGATATATTTTCGACCAATGTTTGCTACTTATTCCTTGTCACTCCCCTTCCCCCATTCCCCACTGAACTGTGGTGACACCAATGAGGGTCCCTCAACCTCCATGTAGTGTGTCAGTCAAGCAGCTAACATTAATGTGAGAATTGTCAGCCCATTTGACTACATAAGACCATAAGAAATAGAAGCAGGAAGAGGCTGCTCAGCCCTTCGAGCATACTCTGCCATTCAACAGGGTCCTGGCTGACCATTCCCCTCAGCAGCAGAGCACACTGGGACGTGTTGTGATGGAGAGTCATTCAGTACTGATCAGAAACGACCCTCAATGAGTCTTGTCCCTCCTCAAACCAGGGCTATTGAGTTCAACAGTATGGGGCCACACTTAAGCCAGTTAACCCAATACAAATCTGGAACTGAAAACTGAACCTTTGAAGTTGCAATTGCTGTGTAACTGTTTTCATTGTCATTTGGGGAAGCAGTGACATAACAAGGGATTGTTGAGTATTGTTTCCATAATACAAGTGGGCTATTGCAGAATCTACTGATCTTTATATAGGAAGGATGTTGTCAAACCTGAAAGGGTGCAGAAAAGATTTCCAAGCATGTTACTGGGATTGGAGGGTTTGAGTTACAGGGAGAGGCTGAATAGGCTGGGGCTTTTTTTTCCCTGGAGCATCAGAGGCTGACAAGTGACCTTACAGAGTTTTATAAAATCATGAGGGGCATGGATAGGGTGAATAGCCAAGGTCTGTTTTTCCCCAGGGTAGGGGAGTCCAAATTTAGGTAGCATAGGTTTAAGGTGAGAGGGGAAAGTTTAAAAAGGATGTGGGGGTGAGTTTTTCAAACAGAGGGTGGTGCCTGTATGGAAATGAGCTGTCAGAGGAAGTGGTGGACAATGGTACAATTACAACATTTAAAAGGCATCTGGATGGGTATATGAATAGGAAGGGTTTAGAGCGACATGGGACTAGGTCAGATTGGGATGTCTGGTCAGCATGGACGAGTTGGACCAAAGGGTCTGTTTCCCTGCTGTACATCTCTATGACTCTATGACTTCACATATTTAATTGATGATGTCGCATCAACTCCATTAGCTCCACCTTTTGCTCCCCTAAACCTGTCCTGTTCCAAATTGTCACCAAATTTCCCTTGCTCTCTAACATGATTGAATTAATTGTAGCTTTCCAGCTCAATCCTCATATCCTCCTTTCCCCAACCCCCCCACCACCAGTTTGATGTTTGCTTCCCATTAGTCCAGTTTCTGTCCTGCCGACAGCACTGGACATGATCAAACTTAGCCACCACGTTTTGGGTGATTTTTAATTTTGTCCACCCCAGTCCAACACTGGTACCTCCACGCCAAGTCCATTGTGAAGGTTACTATGGTAGGCTACTTGTCATTATCCTCTGCCATTTTTAGGTGTTCGATGCAATCAACCTCTATTCATCTTTCACTAGCCCTACGTTTCAGAACACAGGGATGGAAAGAAAAACCATGGTTCAGTTAATTAGTCTTTTATCAGTCGCATGATGTGATAATGGAGTTTTTATCATGACATTTAAACCAGGTACAGGTAATAATGGTGGAAAACCCCAGTGGTGGCAAGCTTTCAAAACAACAAATCCAAAATCACCCATTTCTCCCAAGCTATTACACTCGCCACACGTCACGTCTCAAATTGCCTGTGTCCTGGTTCTTATAACGTTATTACCTGAAACAGAATCAATGTGATTTGCATTTGAATGAATTAACTGACTGCTTCCACTGTCTCCCTGGGATTCCATTCCATAGATTCAACAAATGTACCTTGAAACAATAACTCACCTAAAACCCATTAAAGTACAAGCAAGCCAGCAATCTCTCAGCTTCATTCCCCCCTGTCCTCAGGTATGTAGCATTTCATGAAATGCTACCCTACTTGACTCCATACAGCTAGCATTACATCACCCCAGTAATGCACAGTTGACTGTCTCCTGGTTTTCGATTAAATGTGGCCCATGAGCAATGTTGACCAAAGGCATGGGATTAGTCTCTACATGTTCATTGAAGAGGCTTAACTTTATTTTTCTATTCACATGGGATGTAGGCTTCGCTGGCTGGCCCAACATTTATTGCCCGTCCCTAGTTGCCCCTTGAGAAGATGGGTGTTGAGTTGCCTTCTTGAACCGCTGCAGTCCATGTGCTGTGGGTAGACCCTCCTTTAGGGAGGGAATTCCAGGATTTTGTCCGAATGACAGTGAAGAATCATAGAATCCCTAAAGTGTAGACGCAGACCATTTGGCTCATCGAGTCCACACTGACCCTTCAAAGAGAATTTGACCCAGACCTGCCCTGCTAACCTAATCCTGTAACCCTGCATTTCCCATGGGTAACCCACCTAGACTGCATATCCCCGAACACTATGGGTAATTTAGCATGGTCAATCCACCCTAACCTACACATCGTCAGACTGTGGGAGGAAACCGGAGCTTTTGGTATAATATTATCTGAGCCCCTGAGTGGCACAATTGATTACCAACTAGAAGCCCTTGTCAATAAGTATGCACCACTAATCACAATAAGGATCAGCTTAACTTAAAACTAATAGAAAATTATAATGGGAACTTTGTAGATTGAGAAGGTAACGTTATCTATTATTTCGAAAGAATTGCAGCCTCCCACTGTCCTAGAGTCATAGCGTGGAAACAGACCCTTCGGTCCAACTCATCCATATCAACCAGATATCCTAACCTAATCTAGTCCCATTTGCCAGCACCTGGCCCATATCCCTCTAAACCCTTTCTATCCATATACCCATCCAGATGCCTTTTGAATGTTGCAATTGTGCCAGCCTTCACCATTTCCTCTGATAGCTCATTCCATACACATGTTACCCTCTGTGTGAAAAAGTTGCCCTTTGGTCCCTTTCATACCTTTCCCCTCTCACCCCAAACCTATGCCCTCCAGTTCTGGACTCACCCAACCCGGAAAAAGACTTTGTCTATTTACCCTATTCATGCCCCTCATGATTTTACAAACCTCTATAAGGTCACCTTTCAGCCTCTGACTGTCAAGAGTAAATTCTTTCTTGTACGCGGCAAGATTTAAAAAAAAAGTATTTGTTCATGGGTTTTGGGTGTCACTGAGGAAGGGGAGGAAAAGGTGGGGGGTGGTGCCAGTGTAGCTGCGGAAGATGGACTGTTCCACTTCGACGTTTCGGCCATAAACCCTTCTTCAAAGGGTCGATTCTCCTGTTCCTTGGATGCTGCCTGACCTGCTGCGCTTTTCCAGCAACACATTTTCAGTTTTCACTGGCTGGGACAACACAACCACTTACCCCTTGAATTTTCTAGGACAATTTCAGAGGGGAGAACACAAGTCAGCTTCGTGACTGTAGGTTTGGAGTCTCCTGTAGGTCAATCCGGGTAAGGATAGTAGATTTCTTTTTCTAAGTGACATTAGTGACCAGATGGGTTTTTATGGCAATTAGAATTAAGTTCTAGTTATGCAGGGTTAAAGTGACTCAGAGATCAACAGGACCTAATTACTCCAATATTAATCCATGGCTGTATTGTAAGCATTGAGAAATATAATTAAAACCTTCTTAAATTATTTCTACATTTTTGCTCAAGCTTTACTTATTGTTCTTCAGCCTCTCTCTTCTAAACAAGCTTCATCCCCTCATTCCAATATCGATGATAGAAACTTCAACTTGCCAAATCCTCTCCCCAGGGAATCTATCCCTTTATCCTTCTGTCTGGCTGCTTCACACCCAATCGTTCTTAAAAGTCATGTGTTTGCGTCTCGCTGGTTGGACTGGCATTTATTGCCCATCCCTAGTTACCCTTGAGGGTGTCGTGATCTTGACTCACTGCAGCCTAGCTGGTGTAGATACACCTATGATATTGTTTGGGAGGGAGTTCCAGGATTTTGACTCAATGTTATTGAAAGAACGCTGATATATTTTCAAGTCAGGATGGTATGATTGAAAGGAGAGGGCATAAAAAAATCTTGTAAAGGGCAGCAGATTCACAGACATTATTAGCCCTAAATCACATCAGCCATTGAATGGGAGAGCAGACTTGAGGGGCTGAATGGCCTACTCCTCTTCCTAAATCAATGTGTGGGATTAGAAGGAGAATTTGGGGATATTTCTGTTCCATTTTCAGGACTAATCATGATCTTTCCCTTCAATCGCATTTCTGATTCCTCTCCTCAGTCAACCATTTATTCTTGCTCTTTTCTTTGGAAAACAACTTATGGAGCTTGCTATGGTATAAAACTTTATTACTGTTGCTTCCCAACTCTGTTTAATGTTGCTTTATTTTTAAACTAATGTTATGTATTTCCAACTAAAGCGTTATCTTATTAAAACGTAAATACTTCATACTGCGAGATTGCTTCTCTTCATTCGGCTATTATCAGAGGATAGTGTGTTGCTAATTTAAGATCGAGATGAGAAGTAATTACTTTAATCAGAATGTTGTGAATCTTTGGAATTCTCTACTACCATGAAGGTTGTGAATGCTCCATCATTGAGTTTATCTGAGCCTGAGAAACGACATCAAATGATATGGAGATTGGGCAAGAAAATGTTTCAAGTTTGAAAAGTGGCCATGTTTGTATTGAATAATGCAGCAGGCCCAGGGAAGCTGACTGGTCTACACCTATTGACTTTCTCAGATTTCTCTGTAACCACCCTAATATCCAATGTTGGAGCAAATTGCTACAGATGCTGGAATCTGTCTTGAAAACAAAAAAATACTGGAGATCACAGCAAGTCAGGCAGCATCCAGAGAGAGAAAGCAAGCTAAATATTCAAGTCTGTGCTCTGATGAAGAGTCATTTGGACTCAAAACATTGGCTTGCTCTCTCTCTATGGATGCTGCCTGACCTGCTGTGATCTCCAGCACTTTTTGTTTTCAGTAATATGCAATGTTATTCGTGTGATTCAAACCGCATTCATATCCTGAAAAATGTGTTGCTGGAAAAGCGCAGCAGATCAGGCAGCATCCAAGGAGCAGGAGAATCGACATTTTGGGCATAAGCCCTTCTTCAGGAATTTTCAGCAACACATTTTTCAGCTCTGATCTCCAGCATCTGCAGTCCTCACTTTCTCTTGTATTCATATACTGCCTTATCACATCAAAGCATTCCACATGGTGGATTACTTTTGGAATACAGTGACTATTAGTCTGCAGACAATCGTCATTCTGTGACAATAACATCCCATTAATGATGATGACCAATTAATCCATTTTTGTTTTGGAAGCTATTGTTTGAGGAAGGGCCACCTTCAGTACATTGTGAGAGCTGCCTCCTATTCTTTTGGGTCAATGAAATTGCAATGTTTGCTTGAACCCTGGAGCATTGATGATGACGAGAGTTACACCTCTCCCTTGTACTAAATCTGAGCGTTTGCTTGGATTTGTCACTCAAGCCCTAGTGCATGATCAAAACTCAGAGGCTGCACTAACAAAGTCAACTAACTGCATCACTCATTAGTGTATATTATAAGCTGTCAGCCTCCTTCTATAAACTACCCCGTTTATTAACAGTCCACCATAGCCCAGTTAAAGAATCTTCACTAAATAGAACTTGAAAGGCCCTTGCTTTCAGATCAGAGACAGTAAGATGCTCTGACAGGAAAAGGCTCCAACATTTTCTGGTGTCCTGAACAATTTACTCGTGTTGATTAAAAACAAAAAATACTGTGGATTCTGGAGATCTGAAAGAAAAAAGATATTGCTGGAGAATCTCAGCAGTTCGGGCATCTGTGGACACAGAAACAGAGTTAACGTTTTCAGTCCAGTGTGACTCTTCTTCAGAATGGTTCCAAAGCAGGGTCATTGGACTCAAAACATTACCTCTGCTTTCTCTCTGCACAGATGCTGCCAACCCTGCTGACTTTTTCCAGCACTTTCTCTTCTTATTTTGCCTCCCTTAATGCCACAACAAACAGATTAAGGCAAAGGTTTTCAAAGTGTTGTCCAGGGACAGCTGCTGGTCCATGATCGTACTCTAGGTGGTCCAGTGGCTGGTCCAAAACACAGGTCACTGATACACAATGGTCATGGCCATACCAGAGAACATTCCAGAACCCTCATCCCCACCACTCCTGTGCTGTTACCCAGCCAGACCAGCTCCAGTGCAGGTCTGATGTTGCCCTCAGCATTAACACCACCAATGTAGTTTTATGAGCAAGATTTACATTACAATTGACCTTTTTTGATTAAATCCAGATAGCATATATGCAATATGTTTGTAACATCTGTAGCAACGTCTGAAATATATATGTTCTGTATTTTTAATGCTTATAATATGAAACTATTTATGTTTTTTGTTTGGCATTAATTAATGATTTACATTTGATATTCAGTTGAAGATGCACATAACTATTAATTTCCAATGTTTTGATGAGCTTTTCTGTGGGATTAAGTAGAAATGGGTGTAAGCAGACCAACAAGAGACTTGTGGCATCTTCTGCCTTTATGGTCCATGAATGAAAATGCTTGAGAACCGTTGGATTAACGAGAATTCCAGATTGTGGGATCTTGCTCTGCACAGCAAAGGGTCAACCATTGGTGTCTAAACTAGAAGTCACCACGCTGCAAAATTATTGATTTTATGCAAATAGTGTTTCTGATTAGGAGTTGGGCAGTAAATGTTGGTCTTGTTGAAAACCACATCCCGCGAATGAATTTAAAATAAGTTCTTAGTGTTTAGGGATCAGTTGGCTGGATAGCTGGCTTGCAATGTAGAGTGATACCAACAACATAGATTCAATTCTACCCCAGCTCAGGTTATCATGAAGGATTCCCTTTTTCAATTTTCCCCATCCTGGTGACCCTCAGGTTAAACCACCACACAGTCATCTCTCTCTCTCTCTCTCTAATGAAAGAGCAGCTCTATAATCCACTACAACTATGGCAACTTCACCTTTTATATTTTCAAAAATATTACATAGGATTGATTTAAAAACCTTTAACTGTTTTTGCATCCCTTGCAATTGATAACCAATAGGGCAATACAGTGGCTCAGTGGTTAGCACAGCTGTCTCATAGTGTCAGGGACCCGGCTTCGATTCCAATCTCGGGCGACTGTCTGTGTGGAGTTTGCACGTTCTCCATGTGTCTGAGTGGGTTCCCTCTGGGTGCTCCAGTTTCCTCTCACAGTCCAAAGATGTGCAGGTGAAATAGATTGGCCATGCTAAATTGCGGAGAAAGTGAGGTCTGCAGATGCTGGAGATCAGAGCTGAAAATGTGTTGCTGGAAAAGCGCAGCAGGTCAGGCAGCATCCAAGGAACAGGAGAATCGACGTTTCGGGCATAAGCCCTTCTTCAGGATTCCTGAAGAAGGGCTTATGCCCGAAACGTCGATTCTCCTGTTCCTTGGATGCTGCCTGACCTCATGCTAAATTGCCCCTAGTGTCCGAGGATGTGCAGGCTAGGTGAGTTAGTCATGGGAAATGTAGGATTATGGAGACAGGGTGGGTCTGGTTTGGATGCTCTTCAGGGATTTTGTGTGGTCTTGATGGGCCAAATGGTCTGCATCCATGCTGTAGGGGTTCAATGACTCTAAATTATAGTTATGTATGAGAGTGGGTTTTACTTAGCCCTGCAGATGACTGCATACAAACAATACAGACCCAGAGGTGAGAAGTGAATTACACACTTTTACAGATCAATTAAACATCCCTAAACTTATGAGAACTCCCACACCCAACATCATGTTATACTTTTGTTGAAATGTTTAAATTAATTTAGTAGTTAAGGGGTTAAAGAGGCCAGTGGGTTTGTCTTTGCAAAGTCATTCCCCCCACCCCGTGTTCTGAAATCATTCAACTTTTAAAGCGTTTGCATATTTAACCTCACGCAGTGGGAAAATGAAAATCTCCTAATTTTGGGCAAATGGTATTATTACGAGTACATTAGAACACTAATTTTCACAAATTTCTTGAACAGTTGAAGTAATTAGCAGCATATTGAGGGGTTTGTTAATTTGCTATTCGGTTGTAGCCAGTGTTAAGTATCCCACAACACCAGGTTATAGTGCAACAGGTTTGGTTGGAAGCACTAGCTTTCGGAGCGACGCTCCTTCATCAGGTGGTTGTGTAGCAGGATCATGAGATACAGAATTGATAGAAAAAGATTGCAGTGTAGCCATTGTCACTGCACTTTCCTAATCAATGATTGGTTTAGGTCTAATAGGAACAGCTTCTCCATACACTGATTCATCCAGGACTGTACCACCCTGCACCTCTTCTTGTATCACAAACGTAAAACTGGGGACTTCTTTTTATGAACCAAATGCAGATGGAGTTAAAGAGTCAGAGCTTTCAGTGACAGAAGATATTGGAAAAACACAGAAAAGACACCACTATTTGATGAAGGCCGATGACAAAATATTAAGCTCAAACAAAAACAGAAATTGCTGGAAAAGCTCAGCAGGTCTGGCAGCATCTGTGAAGAGAAATCAGAGTTAGCGTTTCAGGTCCAGTGACCCTTCCTTAGAACTGTGAGGAAGGGTCACCTGACCCGAAACGTTAACTCTGATTTCTCTTCACAGATGCTGCCAGACCTGCTGAGCTTTTCCAGCAATTTCTGTTTTTGTTTCTGATTTACAGCATCTGCAGTTCTTTCAGTTTTTATTAAATATTAACCTTGTCTTTTTAGGTTTGCTATGGAATCATGGAGCTGTACAGCACAGAAACAGACCCCTTGGTCCAACTCATCCAAGCCAACCAGATATCTTGAACTGATCTAGTCTCATTTGCCAGTTTTTGGCCCATATCCTTCCTATTGATGTACCCATCCAGATGCCTTTTTAAATTTTGTAATTGCTGTGTATTTGCACCATTCTCTGTTTTTATTTCAGAATTCCAACAAAACCAACGTTTTAGGGAAAATGAAAGACCCATACAGTCTCCCATTCTGAATGTCCTGGCCATTATTTTGTTGTTTTAAGTGCAACACAAAATAGACATTTGTGTCCCAGGAGTGTACTGCCACAGTGTGTACGTATATAGTGTTATTAAGGGAGTTAGAAACATCCCAAGGTGCCTCAGAGGAGGGTTTTGTCAGACTAGGATTACCATCAGAGCACTGAGTGAGGGATTGGGATATGGGGCCAAAGACGTAGGTTTGGACCAGGCATCTAAAGGAGGGAAGTAGGTTAAACAGGTGGAAAGGTTTACGGAGGGAATTCCAGAGCCTATCAATTTCACACAATGTATATTCACAATTTATTTATATTTCCTGACCCCTGTATGATCTTACATTGGAAACAAGATGTAGAGCGCAGGCTATCCTTCCTTGATCTTTCTGCTCCCTATCTCTATAACCAGTACCTGTCCTACAGTTCTGTAGGATCTCTGCATTCCTTCACCTTTGATCTCTTGTGCACCCTTCAAATATCACCTGAAAGCTCAGGAAACAGGTGCCCTCTGACTTTAACCTCTAACTTCCGTAGCTCCATCATTAGCAACTTTGATTCAGTTGTCCCAGTTCCTCAACTCTAGAATTCTCTCCCAAAATCTCTCCACTTCTCTTTTCAGATGTTTCTTAAAATGTATCTCTTTGATCAAGATTTTGGGCACCTGCCCTAATATCTCCCTGCCTGGCTGAGTGTCACATTTCATTGGAGAACCAGCTCTCTAAATGCATTTCAGACGTTTTTACTATTTTAAGAATATTATATTGATGCAAACTGTTGTTGCCTTCTCAATTAATTGCATTAGCTTTCACACGAGCTGTCTGATTTTTTTCATCAGTCTGTTAGGATTGGGCCCAAATCTAGTAAACACGGTGATTCATATCACAGGCCCCTGGGGATGATGTATTTTCACATACCTGTGGGTTCTGATGATCACAACTCAATAGAAACAAGTGTTCCCTTTCCCAGCTGGCCACTGTGAGGGCTGGTGGAGACCAACGAGAAGTGTGGGTTTCCTCTTCCTGATAGTCCAGGTGGGGTATGGAATGTGCACTTAAGAAAAAGGAAGCATGGAATGGTCACAGTGCAGAAGGAGGTCATTAAGCCTATAATATCTGTACTGGCTGTCTAAATGATGCTTAATGCTATTCTCCAGCCTTTCCCTGTATATTCATCTCTTTCAGAGAATGATCTGACTGCATTTTGAATACTGGATCCACCACACTCTCAGGCAACACATGTCACAAGTTAACCACTCATTGCATGAGAAGCATTTTTTTCTCATGTTATTTTTGCTTCTTATTTTGTTATACAAGAGTCATTTTAAGTCTGTGGTCTATGGTCCTTAATCCTTTCACGAGCAAGAACAGTTTCTCTCTATCCAATCTGTTCTGATACCTAATGACTTGAACACCTCTATCAACTCTCCTCCTAGCCTTCTCTTCATCAAGAAAAACAATGCTAACTTCTAATATCCAGTTTGGTGATCATTTTAAAAGTTCATGAGTGCTGCGTTCTCCAATTTACATCAGCTTTAGCTGTCAAAAAATATTTTCATTGGATGTAAAATGCTTTGCATGATCCTGAGGACAGGAGAAATGTTAATTTAACAGTGCTAAATTTTGGTTTTACTGCCTTCAGAAATGAGATAACAAGAGTCCAGAGACAGTATATTCCTGTTAGGGTGAAAGGAAAGGCTGGTGGATTAGGAAATACTGGATGACGAAAGAAATTGAGGGTTTGGTTAAGAAAAAGAAGGAAACATATGTCAGATATAGACAGGAGAGATCGGGTGAACCCTTAGAAGAGTATAAAGGAAGTAGGAGTATACTTCAGAGGGAAATCTGGAGGGCAAAACGGGGACATGAGATAGCTTTGGCAAATAGAGTTAAGGAGAAAGCAACAGGTTTTTACAAATACATTAAAGGCAAAAGGGTAACTCGGGAGAGCATAGGGCCCTCAAAGATCAGCAAAGCAGCCTTTTTGTGGAGTTGCAAAAGAAAGAGAAGATGCTAAATGAGTATTTTACATCAGTGTTTACTGTGGAAAAGGACATGGAAGATGTAGAATGTAGGGAAATAGATGGTGATATCTTAAAAAATGTCCATATTACAAAGGAGGAAATGTTGGGTGTCTTGAAACACATAAAGATGGATAAATCCCCAGGATCTGATCAGGTGTACCCTAGAACTCTGTGGGAAGCTAGGGAAGTGATTGCTGGGCCTTTTGCTGAGATATTTGTATCATCGATAGTCACAGGTGAGGTGCCGAAAGACTGAGGTTGGCAAATGTGGTGCCACTGTTTAAGAAAAGTGGTAAGAACAAGACAGGGAACTATAGACCAGTGAGCCTGACCTCGGTGGTGGGCAAGTTGATGGCGGGAATCCTGAGGGACAGGATGTACATGCATTTGGAAACACAAGGGCTGACTAGGGATAGTGAACATGCTTTGTGCGTGGGAAACCATGTCTCACAAATTTGATTGAGCTTTTTGAAGAAGTAACAAAGAGGATTGATGAGGGCAGAGTGGCAGACGTGATCTATATGGACTTCAGTAAGGCATTCGACAAGGTTCCCCATGGGAGACTGATTAGCAAGGTTAGATCTCACAGAATACAGGGAGAACTAGCCAGTTGGATACAGAACTGGCTCAAAGGTAGAAGACAGAGGGTGGTGGTGGAGGGTTGTTTTTCAGACTGGAGGCCTGTGACCAGTGGAGTGCCACAAGGATCGGTGCTAGGTCTACTACTTTTCATCATTTATATAAATGATTTGGATGTGAGCATAAGAGGTATAGTTAGCAAGATTGCAGATGACACCAAAATTAGAGGTATAGTGGACAACGAAGAAGATTGCCTCAGATTACAACAGGATCTTGATCAAATGGGCCAATGGGCTGAGAAGTGGCAGATGAAATTTAATTTAGATAAATATGAGGTGATGCATTTTGGGAAAGCAAATCTCAGCAGGACTTATACACTTATGAACAAAGAGACCTTGGAGTGCAGGTTCATAGCTCTTTAAAAGTAGAGTCGCAGAGAGATAGGATAGTGAAGAAGGTGTTTGCTTTCCTTTATTGGACAGTGCATTGAGTATATGAGTTGAGAGATCATGTTGCGGCTGTACAGGACATTGGTTAGGCCACTTTTGGAATATTGAATGCAAGTCTGGTCTCCTTCCTATTGGAAGAATGTCATGAAACTTGGAAGGGTTCAGAAAAGATTTACAAGGATTTTGCCAGATTTGGAGGGTTTGAGCTATAGGGAGAGGTTGAATACGCTGGGGCTGTTTTCCCTGAATTGTCAGAGGGTGATCTTATAGAGGTTTATAAAATCATGAGGGGCATGGATAGGATAAATAAACAAAGTCTTTTCCCTGGGATGGGGGAGTTCAGAACTAGAGGGCCTAGGTTTAGGTTGAGAGGGGAAAGATATAAAGGAGACCTAAGGGGCAACTTTTTCACACAGAGGAAGTGGTGGAGGCGAGTACAATTGCAATCTGGATCTGGATGGAAATACGAATAAGAAGGATTTGGAGGGATATGAGCTGGATGCTGGCAAGTGGGGCTGGATTAGGTTGGGATATCTGGTTGGCATGGATCAGTTGGACCGAAGGGTCTGTTTCTGTGCTGTATGTCTCTATGACTCTATAACTAATAGACCTAAAAGCAATTGAAATGAAATGGGAAGACACTGAACATATAATGTACTTCTCAACTCATTGTTACTTCTAAAGCTGCTACATTTGTCTGTACATCTCTATGACTCTATGCTGTACGTCTCTATGACTCTATGATTTAATATAATTACTTGTAATTAAACATAAATAAAATAGCTGTTAAAAACTCAACAGATCTGGCAACATGTGTGGAGAGAATACAGAGTTAGCATTTCAGGTCTGACCCTTCTTCAGAACTGACTCCAGTTCTTGACCAATTGAAGTTCTGCAAATTGCAAATCCAGAAATGAGACATAGTGGAAACACAGCAGCCAGGTGCTAATGATGTTAGCATCATGGAAAAGGTCATATCTCATTAACTGTTCAACCAAACAAATGAGAGACAAATGCATATTTCCTATGAAAAACCAGACAGATAGGCACCCAGATTTGGGGAAGCAGTGTCATTTATGGGTGGCACGGTGGCACAGTGGTTAGCACTGCTGCCTCGCAGCGCCAGAGACCCGAGTTCAATTCCCACCTCAGGTGACTGACCGTGTGGAGTTTGCACGTTCTCCCCGTGTCTGCATGGGTTTCCTCCAGGTGCTCCGGTTTCCTCACACAGTCCAAAGATGTGCAGGTAAGGTGAATTGGCCACGTAAATTACCTGTAGTGTTAGGTAAGGGGTAAATGTAGGGGTATGGGTGGGTTACGCTTCGGCGGGTCGGTGTGGACTGTTTGGGCCGAAGGGCCTGTTTCCACACTGTAATGTAATGTAATCTAAAAAAAATTCATTTATAACTGGTTGATTAAAGTGTCTGATGGGTCCTAAAAGGCTCGGACCACAGGGGGTGCTACACTGTTGGAGGTACTGCTTTTTTGATGCAGACATTAAAGCTGCACTTCTGTCCTTTTAGCTGGATGCAAACAATTCCATGGCAGCATTTGAAAGCGCAGCAGAAGGTTCACCCCATGTCCTGGTCAAGATGTATCCCTCAATCAACATTACACAAACAGATGGCCTGGTCAATATCACATGACTGCTGGTAGAATTAAATTAGATTCCCTACCATGTGGAAACAGGCCCTTCGGCCCACTAAGTCCACACCGACCCTCCAAAGAGTAACCACCAAGGCCGATTCCCCTCTGACTAATGCACCTAACACTACGGGCAATTTAGCATGGCCAATTCACTTGACCAGCACATCTTTGGTCTGTGGAAGGAAACCGGAGCACGTGGAGAAAACCCACGCAGACACGGGGAGAATGTACAAACTCCACGCAGACAGCCACCTGAGGCTGGTATTGAACCTGGGTCCCTGGCGCTGTGAGGCAGCAGTGCTAACCACTGAGCCACTGTGCTACTCCAAGCTTGCTGTGTGCAGATTAGCTGCAGTGTTTCCTACATTACAATAGTGGTTACACTTCAAATGTCCAAAGATGTGCAGTTTAGGGTGGATCAGACGTGCTAAATTGCCCAAAGTGTCCAGGGATGTGCAGGCTAAGTGGGCTAGCCATGGGAAATGCAAGGTTACAGGGATAAGGGAGGGGTTGGATTGCTATTTGGAAGGCCAGTGTGCACTTTGTGGACTGAATGGCCTATTTCCGCACTGTAGGGATGCTATGAAATGTTACTTAATTTGGTATAAAACGCTTTGAGACTTCTGGTGGTTATGAAAAGCACTATATATAAACACAAGTCCGTCTTTCTTTAATCGGCATAACGAATCTAGTAATTATCCAACGGCCAAATTGTGCTTAGCTTTGTGATGTTGGCTGAGCATGAATCTTGGTGAGGAGACCAGAGAGAACTCCCTTGTTCTTCAAAATACTGCCATGGGATCCTTAATGCTTTCTGGCGAGTCTGGATGAAGCCTCTGCTTAATGTCCCATTCAAATGATAGCACGTGTGTGTGTGTCCTTGAGACAGGGCTAGAAGCTGAAGTCCTCTCATTCAGTATAGAGTATAAAGCCAAGTCCTCTCATTCAGTATAGAGTATAAAGCCAAGTTGATTGTTGCAATGAAGTCAATGGTTAAACTTAATACTGTAACATATCGGGATGAAATATTTCATGGAGGTTAACCATTGGACTTTTTAACTGGCTGAATCTGCAAAGACTCCTCTAAACTGTTTCAAGTGTATCTGCATATTAAACTGTCGGCTTAGTTTACTGTCAGATGCTCACAGGCTCCACAGCACAACCTGGTTTACATTTCCAGATACGTACTTTCTGATAATCGTCTTAATATCACACCTAAAGGTCCTACAGTAACCCTGGGTTATCCAGTCCAGCCAGTAAAACCTGAGCGAGTGTGTTTGCGTCTGGAATTCCCGCACCAGAGCTTCCAGCCAGGTTTTCTGGCTCTTAAAATCCTTTGACTTTCAAATATTGATACTTGGAATTTCTCCAAATTGCATATGAAAATCAGGAATAAGTATTATTACAGGAGATATTGACTTTTCTGCAACAAGTTCTAGAGGTTGGAAAGCTGAAGTTTTTTTAATGTTCCTGTGTTAGCTGCTTGCTGGGTATGGACATCGATGAGATTGTGTGGGATGGGGGAGCATATGGTTTAGCCTGTGTGGGGGGAGAGGTGGCAACAGCCAAAGTCAAGGATATGAAGTTGATCAGCCACCATCTCACTGAATTATGGAGCAGGATTGACAAACTAAATAGTGTACATCTGTTTCTATATTCCGGTTCTTAAATTTCACCGCCCAATCTAGGATTACGCTCTGGATTCAATATTGAGGGCCGCGTAAGTTCCCAGGTAAAATGGTAAATAAAATCCTCACGTAAGAATGATAAATAAAATAACATCAGCTGCCATTCCACCACCTCCAGTGAGATGTCACTACCAGACACATATTCCCTTCCCCTCCTTTGTCAGCCTTCTGCAGGGACCGTTCTTTCCAGGACACCCTGGTCCACACTTCTTTCATTTCCAACAATCCACCCCCACACAGCCCTACAACACCTTCCCCTGCAGCCGCAGATGTGTAACACCTGCCTGTTTACTTCCTCCCTCCTCAGTATTCAAGGTCCCAGTCACACCTTCCAGGTGAAGCAGTAACTTACCTGCACTTCACACACTCTGGTCTCCTGTATTCACTGCTCATGACGTGGTCTCCTCGATATTGGGGAGATGAAGCGTAGAGTGGTAACCACTTCACAAAACACCTACGTTCTGTGCACTAAAAGAGACCCTGAGCTCCCAGCTGCCTGCCACCTCAACACTCCACTCTGTTCCCTGGCCAAGATCTCTGTCTCAGGCTTGCTGCAGTGCTCCAGTGAAGCTCAGCATGAGCTGGAGGAACAGCACCTCATTTTCCACTTGGAACCCTGCAGCCTTCTCGACTCCATAAGACCGTGAAGCAGAAGTTAGGCCATTCAGCCCATTGAGTCTGCTCTGCCATTCAATCATGGCTGTTAAGTTTCTCAACCCCATTCTCCTGCTTTCTCCCCATAACCCTTGATCCCCTTGATACTCAGGAACCTATATTTCTCCATCTTAAGTATACTCAATGACCTGGCCTGCACAGCCTTCTGTGGCAGTGAATTCCATAGACTCACCACTCTGTGGCTGAAGAAGTTTCTCCTTATTTCCATTTTAAAGGTTTTCCCTTTAATTGAAGGCTGTGCCCTTGGGTCCTAGTCTCTCCTACTAATGGAAACAGCTTTCCAACATTCACTGTGTCTCAGTATTCTGTATGTTTCAATTAGATCCCCCCTCATCCTTCTAAACTCCATCAAGTATAAACCCAGAATCCTCAAACGTTCCGCATATGTTAAGCTTTTCATTCGTTTTCACTCAACATGCTCGTGAACCTCCTCTGAACATGCCCCAGGGCCTCACAGTGCCTGAGACCCGGGTTCAATTCCTGCCTCAGGCGACTGACTGTGTGGAATTTGCACGTTCTCCCTGTGTCTGCGTGGGTTTCCTCCGGGTGCTCCGGTTTCCTCCCACAGTCCAAAGATGTGCAGGTCAGGTGAATTGGCCATGCTAAATTGCCCGTAGTGTTAGGTAAGGGGTAAATGTAGGGGTATGGGTGGGTTGCGCTTCGGCGGGGCGGTGTGGACTTGTTGGGTCGAAGGGCCTGTTTCCACACTGTAAGTAATCTAATCTAATCTAATCTAATCTAATCTAGTACATCCTGCCTGAGATATGGGGCCCAAAACTTCGCACAATACTCCAAATGTGGTCTTCTAGACCCTCAGAAGTACATCCCTGCTTTTATATTCCAGTCCTCTCAAAATAAATGCCATCATTGCATTTGCCTTCCTAACTACTGACTCAACCTACAAGTTTACCTTGAGAGAATCCTGGACTAGAACTCCCAAGTCTCTTTTCACTTCAGACTTTTGAATTTTCTCCCCATTTAGAAAATAGTCCAAGTCTTTATTCTTCTACCAAGGTGTATGACCTCACACTTTCCCGCATTGTACTCCACTTGCCACTTCTTTGCCCACTCAGCATTAACAGCACAGAGGTGGAATGAGTGGCGAGTGTCAAGCTCCTGGGAGTGGTCATCCACAACAAGCTTTCTTGGATTCTTCATGTGGATGCATTGGTTATAAAGGCCCAAAAACGTCTTTTCTTCCTCAGGCACCTGAGGAAATTTGGCATGACGGCGAATACCCTTACCAACTTTTATAGGTGCCATCGAGAGCATTCTGTCTGGATGTATCACTACCTGTTGTGGAAACTGTACCATTCCAGATCAGAGACGTTTACAGAGAGTGATGAACTCGGCCCGGACAATCACAGAGGCCAACATCCCATCTATAGAATCCATCTAGCAGGCCCGCTGTCAAGGAAAGGCCGCCAGCATTCTCAAAGATCCATCCCACCCTGGCTATGTTTTTCTACAGCCTCTACCATTGGGGAGAGGGTACAGAAGCCTGTACACACGGACCAGCCGGTTTCACAACAGTTTCTACCCTACTGTTGTTAGAATACAGAATGGACTCACAAACTCTTAACATTTGCCTGTACCTGTGTTTTTGTTTTTGCTGCTGTTTACCTATTATTTACTTACCTATGCTACATCTGCCTGTATTGCTCACAAGACAAAGCTTTTCACTGCTGTGCTTTGGTACACGTGACAATAAATTCAATTCAATCCAATTCAAATCACTCTCCGACTCATTATTGACTTAAACAATTTTAGAGTTGAGCACCTTCTCCCATGTCCTTACCCCAACCCCCACACACCAGATCTTGTCATCATATGGGCTGCAACCACAAACACCCCATTGTCAGCCATTAATGGTCTCCATTGGCAGCTATTCATTCTCCCAGGCTAACCTCTACCAACTCCTTTGTGTGTCTAACTGTTTTTCTCCCTCTCTAATTCCATCTCCACCTCGTTCACTCCTGCCCCCCTCCCCTTACCCCTCCTTTAACACATAAACCAACATTCTCCGAACCACAACCAGTTCTGAGGAAGGGTTTCTGGACCCGAAACATTAACTCTTTTTTTCTGCACAGATGGTGCTAGATCTGGTGAGCTTTCCCAGCCATTGCTGTTTTTGTTTTTGAATAAATTCCTTTGCATGTAATCTCGCTGGAGTCTTCGCCAATGTTCATTCCTCAGCCAACATACCTAACCCAGACTATCTGACCGACGTAACTAATCCAGACTATCTGACCGACGTAACTAATCCAGACTATCTGACCGACAGAACGAATCCAGACTATCTGGCCAACATAACTAACCCAGATTAACTGGCTAACATTACCACACAGTGGGAGCTTGCTATGCACAATTTTGGTGACGACATTCCTAGTCAACCTAATTTACTGCAAAGTAGTCTAGGACTTTCCTGAGGTTTTGAAAGAGGCTAAATCAATGCAGTTTTCCCTTTCTTACTTTACCCATGTAATTGGGTGGAGTGGGAGATATGCGGTTTTCCTGGTAATTCTCTGAATTGTGTCTGTACCAACTAAACTGTCTCTGTGGATGACGCACTCTGTCACTGTAGCGCGTTATTTGGCGAGCTTTGCGTTTTCTTATAAATATGATATACTGGTGTACACTTGGGAAATATAGCTTTTAATTTGGACGTGAAACTTAAACACAGTAATTCCATGTGGGATGTCAAGAAGCTAGAGATTAGTGATATTTGTGCCATCTTCAAACATTATCATTGGCAAAACATCCAAATATGAGTTAGTGAGAAAGAGAGAATGGGAAGTTGTAATTAAGTTGTTCCATGAGCTGGGAGGACAGTTTGTTAAAGGCAGCCAGAAAGGAGATTGCTGTTTCAGCTATTTGAATCCTGCGACACAAGATTTGCAAATTTTCCAGAAATAAACCAAGGATATAATTTTCAACAAACTCACAGAAATCTCGTCACACAGAAAGTGCTCTCAAGAGTATCTGGGCAGGATACAAAAATGAGTTCTAAGTCTGATGGCTAATCCACCTTCTTGGCATCCAACCAGTCATCTTCTCTCCTTCCTCATCTCCATTTATTTTATTTACACTCTTGGTTAATGTTGGTTTCTTTTACATTACCTTCCTTAAGCCTCACTGTGTTGCATATTCCATCACATCCTAATCTCATTCCAAATGAACCTCTCACATCTAAATTAGAGTGCAGTATTAGGCCACTCATTTCCACTCATCTTTCTCCCATTGTATAAAGGTCTGAATGGGTCAATACAGAGGAATGCCTTAAGCACTATCCTCTATGATGATGGCATGTGGACCCAGTAGGAGGGCAGTTTAACATCTTGAAGGAGCAAGGCCTACTATCCCCAACTTCTTCCCCCCTGTTATTAGACTGTGGAATGGACCTCTCAAACTTTAAATTTAATGTTGATCCTGCTCTCTGTGCACCTTCTCTACAGCCGTAACATTGTATTCCTCACTCTGTTCTGTTATCCTGATGCACTTTGTATGGTATGATCTGCCCGTACTTCACACAAAACAAAACTTTTCACTGTGCCTGGATACATATGACAAAAAATAAATCAAATCAAATCAAATCCAGGTCCTTCTTATAGTTTTTGTAACAATGTTGGTCATAGCAATGTAACCTGCACTTTGTTGCGAACATTCACCAAACCAAGTCTTGCTTAAGTTAAGAGCTTATTTTTGTTAGACTAGCAAATGGTTGTCCCCTATTACACCTGATAAAGCAGGCCCTGTAGATCCCTCAAAGAAAACTGTGGCAGCAACAATACCCCATGGTGGGGAATAGCCTCAAAGAACATAGTGAGAATTTCCCATATACCATAGTAAGAAGTGTTGTGGCTTGCATGTAGCTGCATGATGCTGGCAGCAGAGGAGGTGAACAGTTTCTTTAGACACAGCTTTAAGAATCCTGCTCAGGCATACAGTCAACAATAGGGAAGGGATGAACATTCAAAAACCATATTGAAGACAACTCATGGAAAGGTTCAACAAGTTAGCATTTACAGTCAGTGGTAACAGCATTTCAGGCAAGGTAAGAGATATGCTGCTTACGGAGAGTTAATAACTCTCTGGAGCTGGAATATTAATCATTCCAACACTGTGATCTCTAGGAATGGTTCGAGTTGGGTTTATCCAGAGACCAAATGAATATCAGACGGCCAAAATTAAAATCTCCCGAAGGCAAGGAAATCGTTTCAAACCAATGCAGAATTACAGCCTGGGAAATAGAGAAGTAACAAAAAAGTATTTAAAGCTTAGATTGCATATTGGTAGCACAGTGAGTGTCACCTCTCTTTCATTCTCAGGGTGAGTCTGTAGGTGGCTGTTCAGACTGAAGTCACAGTGAGTGTCCACCATGATGCATGGCAAGGTGAGGGAAATTAATGTCCACAGAAGCAACTCAACCATGGTGTCAGATCTAGGGATTTGAGAAAGACAGAATGAAGACTCTAAAGGGCATATTTGAAGCCTAAGCAGACAAGATCTAATGCAAGAATATATTTAGTAGACTTTATTAAGGCCACAGAAAAGGTAGGAGACCCATTACTGAAACTGCAGTTATGGTAGGAAGCATTCACTTAAGCTGCAGACCATGGGAATTGTCCATGAAATCCCTGAAAGAAACAAGGACCCTTAGAAAAACAACAGGCAATGGGATTCATTCAATAAAGCTGCCAAGGAAATGAACATCATTTATTTAGATTCCAAATGAGTTTCAACAGACTACATATTTCAAAAGGTTTTAAGAAATCATAAATGGGTGACATACTGATACACAGCAAGACAACTGAAAAGCATGAGCAGACAGAGCATGCAATCTTATTGATGTAGTCTGTAGGTAAATCTTTGGGGCTGAAATGATTTCAAACAATAGTCAGTTGAAACAAAGCCCCTAAATGGAGTTATAAATGTGGTAAAAAGTCTGGACTGCTTATCCAATGGCAGAATCCACTGTAAGGTAACAATAAAGTGAGTATAGCATTTCTAGGAGGACACATTCTCAATGACAGGTATGAATTCTTCAATTCATCTTTACCTTTTGGCTCATTTCTTCAACATTAATGGGACATTGACAGACCCTCAAAAATTCCAAATCCATTGCGAGTTTCCCCTCTCCAAAGTCAGCTTACAAAGAGTTTTAGGAACGGCAAACTAGTTGGTAAAACTAGTTGGTAAAATTTTTGCCTCACTTGGCAATTCCTATAGAACCTTCGAGACACCTCCTGAATAACGAGACGAATGCATCAGAATTCATATCAGGAAGATACTTTTTACAGGATCATGGACATGCTGACTTCTATGGATATCCCAGCCCAGTGTAGCATGGCCTTTCCAGCCTCTATCGTTGCTGTCACTTCAGCTTTGAAGCCATGGTCTTCCAGGAGTCATAGAGATGTACAGCATGGAAACAGACCCTTCGGTCCAACTTGTCCATGCTGACCAGATATCCTAACCTAATAGAGTCCCATTTGCCAGCACTTGGCCCATATCCTTCTAAACCCTTCCTACTCATATACCCATGCAGGTGCCTTTTAAATATTGTAATTGTACCAGTCCTCACCACTTCTTCCGACAGCTCATTCCATACACGTACCACCCAAGAAACTAGATGCAGTTGACTCTATATCATAGGCATTGTTAGATACAGAAGCATGGTCAGCAGCAGTTGTGGAGGAGCCTCTCTACATTACACAGGCTCAAGAGAGATTTTCAGAATATATCCTTCTTCTGAAGACCGCCATAGAGACAGACCATAAACCCTAGTTCTTTACCAGATGAGAAAGAATTAACAATGGGGTACCTCCGAGAATTCAAAGATCTTGCTCTCCAGTATGAGGTTTGCCAATGAAACAGTATCTGTGCAGGGAAACCTGCCGATAACTGCAAATGTACACTCCAGAGCGATGATCAGTAACCTTACTGGGCAAGATATTGAGTTTGTTTATGAAATAGAGTCATATCCTCCACCTACAGAGCCATAATTAGCTCAATGCACTGCATCAGGAAGAGAGAGCTAGACCATTCATTAGCAATGTGTCAATGATTGGCCAGATCAAAAGCCCAAATGGTTGGCCATGAAAACATAATTGGTGCACTGGTAGCATTTCACAATCATCAATGGTTTAATGGTGTTGATGAAAGGCTGGTTATTCCAGATTTACTTTGGGAAGACACCTTGCCCACAATACACCATGGACATGTGGCATCTCTAAGTGCATGACCATAGCGAAGCCATTGGTGTGGTGGCCTGGGATCTCCAAAGAGACTGAAGGTCTCATCAGCAACAGTGGTCCTTGTGTGATTCACACACCAGAGCAATGAGAACAGATGATAACCATCACATTCCCTACCTAGAGGGACCTGTGTGTACAGACTGAGACATTTTTGATGGAAAGTCCTACCTTATTGTCATTATTTATTGTTCAGGATGTGTAGAGGTGAAAAAGCTGTGTACTACTTCTACAAATGTTGTTATCAAGGTTTTGCAGGAAGTATTTGCAATACATGGTACCCTTGATGTGGTTATATCAGATGATGGACCACCATTTGCTCATGAGTCTTTCAGCCATTTTGCAGCCAGTTCTAGGTTTGAACATGTCACGAGCTCGCTGAGTTACTCATAGTCGAGTGGGGAAGCTGAGCCCGAACTTTAGACAGTCAAATCACTTTGGAAGGAAAATGCTGACCTTTATTCAGCATTGCTAAATGACTGATCCACCAACTCTGAAGACTCAACTCCTGATCCTTTACATATCCCATCGGACTCTGATGTCTGTCAGAAAGAACAATCCTGCAATGTACAGCAGGCCATATATGATAGCAGGGATCACCAATTGAGATAGATGATACATTCAGGATGTCATGTGTGGATATTGGACTGAAATGTCTCATCATTCAAGGAGCTGTGAACCAGCAACAAGGCAATATCTTTTATACCACACAAGGGGCTGCATGAAGGAACCCCAGGAAATACATCCCATTATGGATCAGTCATTCGTCTCTGCTTGAGTGTGGTGAACTGAAAATGGGAAGGACTTTCAACCCTCACACTGACAGAATCTGAATCAAATTCAACAATCTTCAACCCAGAATCTAACTCATCTTCAAGTTCAAAGACAGCACATTCTGAGAGAATAGTGAAACTTCCAGACCACCAGAATTTGTAATGTCAGAGACTTGGGGAGGGGAGACAGGGAGTTGTGGTACCTGCAAATGTGATTATATGATCAAATGTGTAATATAAATAATGAGAGATAAAAACATCTTGAAAGGGGATGTTGTGTAAGGGTGTGAGGGTTTGAAAGGGTTAATACGGAGGACTGCCTGAAACGCCACTGTGATGCAATCCAAGTGAGAGAACAGCTTAGGATCTACCATCCAAGTTCCCCACATCGTCTCTGTAACAGTATCGATCATATCAGTGTAATTTGTGTTACATTTCTGTGGTGCAGTGAAGGACATCTTGTTTAAGACAGGGGTCTGTTCTCATTGGACTTATAGCTGTTGTCCCTTTACCCTACCACAACAAGCTCTTACTCCTCGGATGCTGCCCGACCTGCTGTGCTCTTCCAGCACGACAGTGTCGACTTTGATCTCCAGCATCTGCAGTCCTCACTTTCTCCTGTAGATTCCTGGCTTAAAATAGGACTGTGATAGGAAGTGTAACCCATGGTGAGAATGTTAAAGACAGTGTGAGACAGCAACGTGAACAGCGGTAGTAGGACTGTGATAGAAACATAACTCATGGTGAGAATATTAAAGACAGCATGAGATAGCATGGTGAACAGCAGTAAGGATTACTCCTGCAACTCCTCCCAGCCAACTTCATTGCGTACTATCAATGTATCCTTCCATTCTCCCTCACGTATTTATCTAGCATCCCTCTACATGCATTCCCTTTGACTATTTTTCACGATAATCAGTTTCACTTTTTGACAACTCTTTGGTAATGAAGTTTCCCCAAATGACTTCTTGGATTGCTCGTTTCAGTCCCCTCCTTAAGTGAAACCTTTCGTCTGCCCTGTCGAGCCCTGCCATTGTTTGAAAGTGTGCCATTCAGTCATCTCTCAGTCTTAATGATTCTAAGTCCGAGAATCCCAGTATGTTCAGTTCCTCTAGGTAGTTACAACATCCCAGTGCTGGAGGTGCTAACCTGCTGGCTTCAAATCTCTCTGTGGCCTTTGGTGGAATGTACATTCAATTAATAAAGCTGAGATTAAAAGCTAGCTTTTTAATGGTGTCCATATGCATGATCATCGATTGTTGTGAAAACCCATCTGACTCACTAATGTCCTCAAAGGAAGGAAATCTGCTGTCCACGCTTGGTTTGACCTGCACGTGACTCCTGTCCCACAGTGATGTGGCTGATTCCTGAGTGTCCTCTGTAAGCTGTCCAGTTTCAGGGGTGAGTAGAGATGGACAACTACTGCTGACCTTGCCAGAGACACCTGCATCCCATGAAATAGTTTTTTTTAAAAAATCCTTGTAATTGTTTTAAACTTCACCCCTCTCAGATTTCCCCATCATTAACAATCAACACAAACTTGGCAACAACAACTTCCTCACACCCACTTCCCTCTCGGATTCATTTCCCTCTTCGTCCTCTTCTGTTTTGTACCTGTTTCTAATGTCACTGTTTACCGTGTGGATGGAGGGATAAATATTGGCCAGAGCACCAGGGATAACGTCCCTGCTTTTTAAAATCAAATATTTCCAGGCAACCTTTTCTGACCACTCGAAGGGGCAGGCTGGATTTATATTTTAACATTTCATCAAAAAAGATGGCACCTCTGACAGTGCTGCACGGGAATGTCAGCCTTGATCATGTTGGTCTCAAAGTGGAAAATAAACCAAGCCACACAAGTGACGCACAAATATTGGAGGCACTGTTGGTAAAAGGTCTTATGAGATCTTGCTGTGCAAAATGATGAGGCTGTTGAGGAGTTTCCAATTGCTTCTGTTAGAATCAGATAGCATACACAAATGTTCCTCTCTCAACAGAAGGAATAAACAGTTTAATCTCAAGCCTTGTCAAGTCAAGAGAAGCAGAGAGAGACAGACAGACAGAATGAGACATTTACAAGCTGAAGAGATTTGACAAATGTGCTAACGTATTTTCACTGTACCAATAGGAGGAAATGAAAGCTGTGAATGGGAAGTTGTCCAACCATTCTTGTAGACAAGCAGATGGCTCTATGAGCCCCACCTTTGTTCTGCAGACAGAATGGTGCCAGTCATTATAATGATTTCCCCATTAACCAGTTTGACTGGGTGTCTTCACATCATCCTGTGATAGTGGAGAACGCACAGCTATTTTCAACACCGCTGTCCCTAAACAGGTAGCATCCAAGTTTGATGCTGTGCTACATCAGTTTGTTCTTTCACCGTCTGACCCTGCTTTCGCTGGTTTCAGAGACAGACACTGAACCAAACATGACGGGTGTTCGGTTGAAAATACTCTGTGTTGCCAAGCAACAAAATCAGGAATAATTGGGAGATTATTTAATTCCTGCACCATGTGGTGTATGAGGATAAACAAGGAACGATTTATTTCATGGTAATGAATGGAATAGAAACATAGAAAATAGAGGAAGGAGTAGGCAATTGACCCTTCAAGCCTGCTTGACCATTCATTGCCCTATTCAATTCAATCCCCTATTGCTGCTTTCTTCCCATACCATGTGATCCCTTCAGCACTATGAACTATATCTAACTCCTGCTTGGACACAACCTGTTTCTGGGGTAAAGAATTCCACAGATTCTGAAATGAGTCTCTGGATGAGCTTAAAGATTGGTTTAAAGAATTCCTCTATGTTTAAAGCATTCCCTTCAAAATCTATGTGAGCTTTCTCTGTGCCACACTCTATCTTGTAGATAACAGCAAGGACTCTAGCGAAGCCTACACAGGTGTTCTTTTGGGATGACTTTCTCTCCAAACTTTGCTTACTCCTCATGGATCAGCATGTTGTGTGCCGTTGTCTCAGTTGCTTCTTGACAAGACACCATTAATAAAGAGCATGGAAGAACATGACCGACCACTCCGAAACCTCCACAGTGCTTTGACAATCCAAGATTGAGAATTGCTGTTTCTAATGGGTATAAGGGCTGGGTGACCCAGGTCAATCCCAGTCTGTGGAGTTAGCGCTCTCGAGAGATAAATTTAGCTGGGTGGTTTTCTTCTCCTATGGGGCAAGATTTAATCGAATGTTGAAATGAGAACTTCCCCCATCAGAGACAGGGATGTTGTGTAATTCTCCAGACACTGAAGACAGATGCCGAAAATTTCTGCCACTACTTAATCACATCTCTTTATATGACACTCTGCCGTCTAGATCAGCTTATCGACCACATTCATCAACATAATCCAGCCACCTTATGGGCTCCAACTATGGTTAACTGATGACCTGAGGAGAGTGCATGGATTGAAACCACACTGGGAATGTCAAATTGGGTTACTTGGTCAAATTGGAGAAGGTTCACTAGGGCTGATCCCAGCTATGGATGGACTGTCTACTGGAATACTCATTGGAATGTAGAAGAACGAGATGCAACCTTATTGCAACATGCAAGATTCTTAGGGGACTGGACAAGGTAGATGTAGTGAGATTATTTCCCCTTGTGGGAGACTCTAGAACCAGAGGGCATCATCCCAGTTTAAGAGGTCACATATTTAAGATGGAGATGAGGAGGAATTTCTTCTCTCAGAGAATAGTGGAATTCTTTTTTGCAAAGGGCTAGTGAATCTGGGTCATTAAGTATATTCAAAGCAGAGATACACAGATTTTTAACCAGTAAGGGAATTGAGGGTTATGAGGTAAAAGCAGGAAAGTGTAATTGAGGATCAGCAGATCAGCCATGTTTTTATTGAATGGTGGAACACAATCAATGGGCTGAATGGTCCCTCTGCTCCTGTGGTTTATGGTCTTGAGACTGGTTACCAGTGGGCTATTGGGACCCACGGAAATGAACGCAATTGTTAAGTTGGCAGAAGTGAGACAGAAGGACAGAGAGCCGCAGGGCAAGGAAAAGATGATAAACTTCATTAACGCATTTGCAATGAGCTGTGGCTTAGCTCACTAAAAACATGCATCACTCCCTCGTGGATCTCTGATAATCCGTTAAGTCCTTTTACTTTCCTTTCTCCTGCTGATGCTCCTATTTTTACCCATCTTCTCTACATTTCAGTCTCTTTGACTCCAGCTGTCTGCTTACTCACGGTGGATGCACTGCAGTAACAGCACTGAGTCTGGATTTGTAAAGACAGCCCAGGTCTCCAGTCGACAGACAGAGTGGAGCTATAATAAAGTTCAAAGTCTGACTGATTGTGCTCTCAATGTCATCGTTCTCATCCACTCATCACCCACAGCACCTGCCAAATGTTGGGCCCTCATCATAGCATTCATTCATGTTTTTAATTCATTCTTTTAACTTCATGTTTCCCACTCTCTGAAATGTGATGGTGCGTTGAAATTCAGCTCCCCATGACCCCCTATGTAACATGCACAAATGAATTTTCAACTGCAGTTAGGGAAGCAAAACATATACTTGTTTAATTCATCCTGGGTCAGTATTTATTGCCCGTACCTAGTTGCCCCTTGAGAAGGTTGTGGTGAGCTGCCTTTGTGAACCGCTGCAGTCCATGTGCTGTACGTAGACCCAATGCCCTCAGGGAGAGAATTCCAGGATCCCCTTACTGAGCTATCTATCTCTGTCTTAAAGATACTCAAAGACTTGACCTCCACAGATACACCACCCTCTGACTGAAGAAATTCCTCCTTATCTCATTCTAAAAGGGTCGTCCCTTCAATCTGAGACTGTGCCCTTGTGCTCTAGGCTCTCCCACTAGGGGAAACATCTCCTCCACATCCAATCTAACCAGGCCTCTCTGTGATCTGGAAGTTTCAATGAGAGTACTCCCCAAATGTCTAAACTCCACCGATTACAGACCAAGAGTCTTCAACTGCTTGTCATATCCTCGGGGTCATTCTTGTAAACATCTTCTGGACCCTCTCCAATGCCAGCACATACTTCCTTAGATATGGGACTCAAAACTGCTTGTAATATTTGAAATGCAGTCTGACCAGGTCCTCTTACAGCCTCAGCAGTATACCTCTGCTCTTCAATTCTAGTCCTCTCAAAATGAATGCTACCTAACTACCAACTGAACCTGCTAGTTAACCTTAAGAGAATCCTGAATTAACACTCCTAAGTCCCTTTGTGGTTCAGCTTTCCAAAGCTTTTCCCCATTTGGAAAATAGTCTGCACCTGTATTCTTTCTTTCAACGTGCATAACCTCACACTTTCCCACATGATCTTCTATTAGCCACTTCTTTGACCACTCTCCTCGCCAGTCCATGTCCTTCTGTAGCCTCCCACCTCCTCAACACTACCTGTCTTTCCATTTATCTTTGTGTCATCTGCAAACATTGCTACAATGCCCTAAGTTCCTTCATCCAATCATTAATGTACAACGTGAGTAAAAATGGTTTCCAACACTGACCCCTGCGGGACTCTAAGTCATCGGTTGTTATCCTGAAAAAGATCCCTTTATCCCAGTCTCTGCCACCTGCCAGTCGGCCAATCCTCTAACTATGCGGCACTTTGGCCCGAACACCATGGGTCTTATTTAGCAGCTTCCTGTGCAGCACCTTGTTAAAGGCCTTCTGGAAATCTAAATAGATCACATTCATTGGATCTCCTTTGTCTAACTTGCTCGTTATCTCCTCAAAGAATTCTAGTAGATTTGTCAGGCACGATCTTCCTTTGATGAAGTTTTGGTGACTCAGTCCTCTTCCAATTACTCTGCAATCTCATCCTTAATAATGGACTCTAAACTTTTACCAATGAATGAGGTCAGGATAACCGATAATAATGTTACATTAACCTTTTTCTAGGCCTTTGGGAGACACCCTAACTCCAGAGATTCTTGAAAGTACATCATCACTACCTCTACAATCTCCTCAGCTGTTTCCTTCAGAACTCTGGAATGTAGTCTATCCATACCGGGTGATTTATCCACCTTCAGGCCTCACTTTCCCCAGCACCCTCTTCTTACTGATGGCCCCTACACTCACCTTTGTCTCCTGACTCTCTTGAAGTTCTGATATGCTGCTGGAGTCTTCCACCATGAAGATTGATACAAAGCACCTTTTCAGTTCCTTTTTCATTTCTTTGTTTCCCATTAGTAATTCTCCAGCCTCATTTTCCAGTGGCCCTCTCTGTAACTTGCATTAAAAACTCATACAATTTTGTTTCATACTATGAGTTAGCTTACTTGCATATTTCATCTTCGCCCTTATTGCTTTTGTAGTTATCTTCTGCTTGTTTTTATAGGTTTCCCAATCCTCTGGTTTCCCACTAAACATCACTATATTGTATGTGTTTTCTTTTGCTTCTATGCTGTCCCTGACTTCCCCGGTGGCCTTGTTCACCCATAAGTATGTTTCTTCTTCCTTGGGATGAATTTCTGCAATGCCTCCCAAATTACTCCCAGAAACCCCTGCTCTACCCTCTTCCTTGCTCGCCTTCCAATCAACTCCAGTCGATGCAGCAGTGAGGGCATTGTACTTGAATGCACGCAGTATAAAAACAAACAACTGAACCCACCTCTCCAGTATTTGGTTTAAAGACCTATTTGTAGCCCTCGTTCTGTGGTTTGCCAGGACTGTGGTCCCAGAATGATTCAGGCGGAGCCCGTCCCATTGGAAAAGCTCCCTCCTTCCCCAGTACTGGTGCCAATGTCCCATGAATTCAATCCTATTTCTCTCATAGCAATCTTTGAGCTGTGTGTTTCCCTCGTTAATCCTGTTGACCCGGTGCCAATAGCTTGTGACTCAAGTAGTAATCTGGAGATTCTTACTTTTCTGGATCTGCTTTCTAATTTAGCCCCAAGCTGCTCACATTCCATCAGATGAACCTCTTTTCTCTTTCTACCTATATGGTTGGTACCTACAGGGACCATGCCAAAAGCATGTTTTACCCAACCCCAAATTTCTCTGCAACCCAGATGAGAGATCCTGAACCTGGGTATCGGGTGGGCAACACAGTCTTCGAGAGTCTTGCGCCTGGCTGCTCTGAACAGTGTTTATTCCCCTGAGTATACTAACCCTAATTACAACTACATTTCTCTTCTCTCCCCGCTCTTGAATGTCTTCCTGTACCACTGTGCTATGGTCCATTTGCTCATTCTCCCAACAGCCCCTCCACACAGGGAGCAAGAATTTCCAACTGGCAGAGGTCTTCTTGGACATCTTCAACCTCTCCCTGCAGCAGGCCCCTGTCCCTACCTGTTTCAAGAGGGCCAACATCATCCCTGTGTCTCAGAAGGCTCATGCAGCATGTCTTAATGAATACCGCCCAGTGGCCCTAACTTCAGTGGTCATGAAGTGCTTTGAAAGGCTGGTCATTGCATTAATCAACTCCAGCCTCCCCACTACTCTTGACCCACTCCAATTTGCCTATCGGACCAACAGATCCACATCAGATGCCATATCACTTGCTCTTCACTCATCTCTAGAACATCTTGACATCAAGAACAGCTACATAAGAATCCTACTCATTGACTACAGTTCAGCCTTCAACACTATTATCCCCTCGAGACTGATTACTAAACTTAGTGATCTCAGACTGAGCCCCACTCTCTGTAACTGGATCTTCAGTTTCCTGACCCACAGGCCACAATCAGTGAATATTTCATTGTCACTAACACTCAACACTGGAGCCCCCCAGGGGTGTGTACTCAGCCCCCTACTGTACTCATTGTATATCCATGACTGCATTTCCAAATACCAGACTAATGCCATTTACAAGTTCGCTGATGACACTACCATAGTTGGTCAATCTCAGACGGCAATGAAACAGACTACAGACGGGAGGTGGAAGACCTGGAAAAATGGTGCACTGAGAACAACCTCGCTCTCAATGCCGGCAAAACCAAGAAGCATAGTATTGACTTTCGGCGGGATGTTACTCATGCCCCCCTACACATTAACAGCACAGAGGTAGAACGAGTGGCGAGTGTCAAGCTCCTGGGAATGGTCATCCACAACAAGCTTTCTTGGACTCTTCATGTGGATGTAATGGTTATAAAGGTCCAATAACATCTCTTCTTCCTCAGGCAGCTGAAGAAATTTGGTATGACGACGAATATCCTTGCCAACTTTTGTAGGTGCACCATCGAGAGCATTCTGTCTGGATGTATCACTACCTGGTATGGCAACTGTACCATTCAAGATCGGAGTTGGATACAGAAAGTGATGAACTCGGCCCGGTTAATCACAAAGGCCAACCTCCCATCTACAGAATCCATCTACCAGGACCACTGTGAAGGAAAGGCCGCCAGCATTCTCAAAGATCCATCCCACATTGGCAATGTTTTTCTACACCCTCTACCATCGGGGAGAAGGTACAGAAGCCTGAACACACAGACCAGCCGGTTTCAAAACAGTTTCTACCCTACTGTTAGAATACTGAATGGACTCACAAACTCTTAACATTTGCCTGTACTTGTGTTTTTGTTTTTGCCGCTGTTTACCTACTATTTACTTACCTATGCTACTTAACTCTGATCTGCCTGTATTGTTCGCAGGGCAAAGCTTTTCACTGTGCCTCGGTACATGTGACAATAAATTCAATCCAATTCAATTCAACCTGTCAGATAAGCTCAAGGTCTGAAGCTTCTTCAGCACTACCTCCTGGATCCCTCTACCTGCCTCACTTGTAGTCACACCCTCCTGTCCCTGACCACTAACTGGATTCGAGGTTGTTAATCTGAGGGGTGTGACTGCCTCCTGAAACACAGCATCCTGGTTAACTCCTCCCCCCCTCCCTGATGAATCAGTGCTTGAAGCTCAGACTCCAGCTCATCAATTCTGAGCTGGAGTTCCTGAAGCAACCAACACACGCTCCGAAAGCTAGTGCTTCCAAATAAACCTGTTGGACTGTAACCTGGTGTAGTGGGATTTCTAACTTTGAACACTTGCTGAAGATGTGTTTACTCTGAACCACAATGGGATCCACCAGCTCCCACATCATGCAGCTACATAACCTAACCCTGCATCTCTGTTTTATTTACTTAGTTCATAAGGTGTTTTCATGCATTGTAACAGGCTTTACAACACACACTACAACTTGACCACTATTCCATCTCTTTACTGCCTGAAGGATTCAGCTATAATCACCTCTGTAGTTTCATTTAAAAAAAGACCCCTTTGATTGTCCTCCCTAGTCCTTATGCTCAGGTAGTGACCTCAAGATTCATTTTCATTGGGTCCCTCCAGGGCAGTCCTGGACAATTGCTAACCTCAATGTGAATTATTGCTATCAACAGGACCCTAATTACTAACTCCACCTCGATCGATGTCACTGTACAAATAAGCCAGCAATCAGAACTGAAGCCTTCTGTTCTTTTTGACTAAGTGGTGTATGGAGCAGTACCCTCACCACTGAGACAGCGGCAATCTTAACTTAGTGCAAGGAGACAGAACCACAGGCACCAGCTATTTCCAACTTCCCTGAACTAACAGCCTATCTGTTTCTGCTTCAGTAATTGTACCTCAAATAGACTCAACTCTGAGCTGAAGCAATTTGACTAATCAAAGAAGTTGCAGTTTCACTCGAGAGACAGTCTGCTTAAGATCGCCTTTGTATCATTTCTTTCTTTTTTTTTGCAACACTTAGATAATTGCCTGAGAGCTGAAATGTCAGAAGTTGATGCCATAATTGCAGCATTATTCCAATGAAGGAAAACACCAGCACATTAGGCAACATTTGCCTCCAAGGGTATGGGACCAATATTTAAATTCCATTCCCCACCTACTAATTACGGAGATTGTATCCTTTTTCAATACCTTATATAGAGCTAGAATCACATATCGCATATCAAGAGGCTCATCTCAGATGTGATGTGATAATCCCAGGGAATTGGTTATCTCAGACATCAAACAGACAAACATGTCACAACTGGAAGGGAGGTGAGAAAGGCCAGAGAATTCCATACACAAAGTCCGTGGCCAGTTCTGAGCACAGCCTGTAAACTGGAATAAATATGATGGATGGGTTTATATTCAGTCAGTGGCCTCCTATGTGTTTGACTTGTCTCTGTAGGTTTGTCTCAGACCAGTGCAGCAGGACAACACCCATCATTTGCCTGTGATTTTACATGCACAGTTGGTTGTGATTGCAATTTAAAAGTGATGACATGAGTCGGCCATTCAGCCCCTCAAACACTTTCTATCATTGAATCTGCGTCGTTACTCCATTTACCCCCTTTGGTGTCATTATCCTTGGCTACCATAAACATATATTGAGTTCAGATTTAATATTATTAAACATACAATGTACATATTAATATTAATTAATATATTAGATGTGGGTTGTCAAAACTCATGGCAAATCAAAATCCCATCTATCCCAACACCATGACTTTATAGTACTCAAATACCAGAGATCGGACCCTTCTCTATCACTTCTACACATTTAATTTGACCGTTCTTTTCAACTTCCAATCTTGAGATTTTGAGAGCCCTTTTCTTAATTATTCACACACACTGAGCTTATATTTTCTTAGATGGAAATGTGTTGCTGGAGAAGCGCAGCAGGTCAGGCAGCATCTAGGGAACAGGAGAATCGACGTTTTGGGCATTAGCCCTTCTTCAGGAAGGTCTTCTTCAGGGTGGTCCCCCATGCACCACCCTGAGTCCTGAAGAAGGGCTAATGCCCGAAACGTCGATTCTCCTGTTCCCTAGATGCTGCCTGACCTGCTGCGCTTCTCCAGCAACACATTTCCATCTCTGATCTCCAGCATCTGCAGACCACATTTTCTCTTATATTTTCTTAGCTTCAAATAACCCATCCAGGTTTCTAACTGAATTCTTCTGGTCTGTAATTTTCAGACTAAAACCCATACACTGTGGTGTCTTATTTTCTACCTGTTCCAAATGAACTCCTTTCTCCAAGAGAAACTGTTCTTATATCTGACTCTAGCCTGGTCTTCTGTAAACTGAAATAAAAATTTTCCAATCTATGGGAATCTCCTAAGCAATAGAATCTATTCTTGATTTTATTAAACCAAAAGTAAGCGAATACCTTTCTACGTTTGCTCCTTCTGATCATAAAATGCACACAGTGCAAACAAATTCACATTATCACAAACCCAGTCAGCTGCCATATTGCACACATATTGGGTTAAAATCATGGCTCCAAAAATACCGACAAGTCATATTAAATCTCTTTATAGAACATAGACCAAAACCCTACGCCACTATTCAAAATCCAAATCCTGAAATAAAAGGTATGAGTATCTACAAATCATTCACCTTCCATTAGCATTTTCATTGTGAGCACTGGCCTCTTATTCTCCAAAGCAGGAGCTCTGACTTTGCTGGACAGGTCTGGACATCTTGACAGCTGGTGACTTTCATCACCAGAAGACCCAAGATCGGCCAAGAACAATCGGAGATGCATTGATAGTAAATTCTGAAGAAGGGCTTATGCCCGAAACGTCGATTCTCCTGTTCCCTGGATGCTGCCTGACCTGCTGCGCTTTTCCAGCAACACTTTTCCAGCTCTGATCTCCAGCATCTGCAGACCTCACTTTCTCCTCAGTAAATTCTGAAATTGGATAAAGAAGGCTGTGAAGAAAAACAATTAAAAACACTCAAGGGCAACTTTAACTAGCTATTGGAAAACAGATGGGCGAGAATAAAAACTATTGGAAGCAATTGAGATGGTACTGTATGCGAGGCAAGCAGCAGAGAAACCTGGATTTCATAAACAGGAGACAATTGATGATCACAGAGCAGAAACTTTGAAGAGTGGTGACTGCTGATAGGAGCAAGGGAGAGTCAGAAACCTACACTATCTACAGAAACCAATGTGATCTTTAAGCTCTTTTATCCTCAGAGGGATAACTTGCAGCTTTGTAGTATGGGAGTGTCAGGAATTGGCAAACGTGTTAAATGAATTCTTCACAAACAATGACTGTGGACAAACTCCAGATCCATTTAAATTGGCTTAAGAATCTATAACACATGTCGACACCAGGAAAAAAGTAAAAGGAGGAGGTCGATGCTTGTGACGTTACGCCCTGGGTCACTGTCACCATTGCTGTGGTGTTAACTATATCACCTGTCCCCATTTGCAATCTTCACTCCTCTGACACCTGGTTACTGTTCAATCCCCCATGCACCACCCTGAGTCCGCTGAATTCACTCAGCACACTGGAATTCCTTCACTCCAAAATATTTAGCACACTGCTGCATCAACTACTTCCCATGCTGAATTATGGAGCACAAATTCCAGGCCAATGATCCAATGCAGCACTGATTGAAAACAAACAGGAAATGCTGGAGAAACTCAGGTCTGGCAGCATCTGTGTGAGAGGAACAGAGTTAATGTTTTGAGTCCAAGGTGACTTCTTTTGTCTGAAGGACTGTTGTATTAGATTCGAAACATTAACTCTGTCTCTCTCTATCATAGACATTGCAAAACCTGTTGAGTTTCTCCAGCACTTTCTGTCTTCATTCTGGATTTCCAGCGTCTGTGGTATTTTGGTTTTAGTTCAGTATTGATTAAGAAAGTTCAGTTGTTCAAGAGTCATCTTCCAAATGAGGTGTCAACTAAAGGCCAGATGGGTGTTAAAGAAGGAGGAGAAAGTGAGGGCTGCAGATGCTGGAGATCAGAGCTGAAAATGTGTTGCTGGAAAAGCGCAGCAGGTCAGGCAGCATCCAAGGAGCAGGAGAATCGACGTTTCAGGCATAAGCCCTTCTTCAGGAATGTTAAAGAACCCAGGTCACTAATTTGAATAGAGATGGGGAGTTCTCCAGAGTGGCCAAGCTTTTATCCATCTACCCTAATTATTTTATTTATGAGATTTTGCGTGATAGTATCTCTTTGAAACACCTGGGGATGCTTTACTCCACTAAAGGCACAAATGTCTGTTTTTGGGTTTAACTGAGGCTTGACAACCGTACACAACTTCACCACCTTAACATTCTGCCTCTAACATTCAGTAGCAACAGTATGCCCCATCTACAAGATACACTGCAGAAATTCACCAAGACTTGCTCAACAGGCCTTTCAAACCCACAGCCACTACCAGGGCACTCACCATCCTAACTTGGAAATATATCACTGTTCCTTCAGTGTCACCGTTGAAATCCTGGAACTCCGTCCTTCACAACACTGGGAGTTTACCATCATTATTAGTCAAGGTATAGCGTTTAAGAGAAGGAGGTGACATTGGAACTGTATAAGATGTTGGTTAGGCCATAGCTAGAGTATTGTATGGAGTTCTGGAATCTACATTATAGTGGGTCCCCAATTTATGAATATCTATCTTATGAATTATGTACCTATGAATATGAAGTCATATAGAGCTGTAATCTTAAATATCCAACATGAAAACATTTTCTGAACTTATGAATGGCTCCTTTATATTGCCCTGCATTGTGTTTTAAACTTGTGAATAAATTGACTTATGAATGCACTCAAGAATGGAACCCACAGACTGCTGTACAGGAGGGATGTGATTGCATTGGCAGAAGAGATTTACCAGAATGTTGTCTGGGCTGGAGAGTTTTAGCTATGAAGAGATATTGGATAGACTGGGGTTATTTTCCATGGAGCAGAGGAGACCAGGGAGACATGGTTGAAATTTATGAAATTATGAGGGTTACAGACAGGAAGAAACGTTACCCCTTGGTGGAGGCAGCAATGACCAGGGAGCATTGATTCATAGTAAGGAGATGAGAATCATCCTTTCACCCAGAGGGTGATGGGAATCTGGAACTGCCTATTAGGCAGAAACCCTCAAGACATTCAAGAAGCATTTAGATGTGCACTTGTAATTCCAAGGCACGCAAGACCATGGCGAAAGTGAGGACTGCAGATGCTGGAGATCAGACTCCAGATTAGAGTGGTGCTGGAAAAGCACAGCAGGTCAGGCAGCATCCGAGGAGCAGGAAAATCAAGGTTTCAGGAATGATGAAAGGATTTTGCTCGAAACGTCGATTTTCCTGCTCCTTGGATGCTGCCTGACCTACTGTGCTTTTCCAGCACCACTCTAATCTAGACACAAGACCATGGGCCAAGTGCTGGAAAAGGGTTTAGAATTGGTGTTGTTTTTGGCCAGTGCAGACTTGATGGGCCAAAGGGCCTTTTTCTTATCTGTAGACCATATGATTCTATGGCCTACACTTCAAGGACAGTAGCAGCTCAACAAGGCAACTCACCATCACCTTCTCAAAGACGATTGGGGACATGCAGTAAATGCTGGCCAGCTAGCAACACTCACAGCCCATGAACACATTCTTAAAAATTCTCAAGGGCACCCAACTCTTGCAGCTGTTTGTTATGAGCACCTGCTTCTAGAAAGCTGCTGAAGATTTGAATGACAATTGCCATTTCACCATACATAGACCTTTGTAGTTTCTCTCTTTCCCACTTGCCTGCATATATTGTGGACTGCACACAGTGGGTGGCATGGTGGCACAGTGGATAGCACTGTTGCCTCACACTACCAGAGACCCAGGTTCAATTCCTGCCTCAGGCAACTGTCTGTGTGGAGTTTGCAGGTTCTCCCCGTGTCTGCATGGGTTTCCTCTGGGTTCCTCCCACATTCCAAAAATGTGCAGGTTAGGTGAATTGGCTATGCTAAATTGCTTAGTTTTAGATGAAGGGATAAATGTAGGGGAATGGGTCTGGGTGGGTTGCTCTTCGAAGGGTCGGTGTGGACTTGTTGGACTGAAGGGCCTGTTTCCACACTGTAAGGAATCTAATCTAATTGTCTCTAAGTTTTCTCCTTATCCTACTGAAATTGTTGGCACCTGATTGGTTGCATTTGGAACAGTGATGCGGAGATGTCGGTATTGGACTGGGGTGGACAAAGTCAGAAGTCACATGCCACCAGGTTACAGTCCAACAGTTTATTTCAAATCACAGGCTTTTGGAGCTTTTTCATCTCTGAAAGGGAATGCATGCACATAACAATCTAATAGAATGGCATCACACTGCCAACTGATTGCTCCCTGACCCTCTCACTGCATTCACTCATACACATGCAGTACACACAGATACACACACCCTGTACACACAGATACACTGCATATTGAGATGATGACAGCTCAGAATCCTGAGGTATTCTGGACACCTTTAAAAAGCCTATTTCCAAATGTCTTGTGTGGGAACCATGGAATATCATACCTGAAGAGTGTCAGGAAAACTTCAAACAGAGACAGAAGTATAATAGAGAGAGATAATGAGGGGGATAACTATCTCCTTGTCTCAGCAGAAAGCTGATTTAAGAAATGTAAAATAAAGATTGGAGACAATTTTTGAGATTTGTCCTTCTAGGAACATACAGCAAAAGGGTTAACAACTGACTATAACCTTGATATGTGTGTGTTCGTAGAAAAATGTGAGCTCATGGACTGAGGTTAATATGTATTAGCCTGGAGTTGAGCATTAGTGTGCAGTGAAAGTCACTATTGAAAAAAAACCCTGCTAGTCACCCCTACATTGCAGTTAAAAAAAAACTTTTTTTGCACCGAGTGCTAGACACCAGCTAGATAACACACCATCTAAAAATATACTGGACAACAGTTGGACTCTCTCACTCCAAGCAGACTGGCCAAACACCATCAAAAGCAAACAAGATGATAAGATTCCAACTACTCTGCAAAAGCTAAAAATCCTAAAATTGATTGTCCGCTGTCAATGTTCCGCTATAGACTCTCCATGACCCACCCAGACTGACTGACCTTTTTATTGTTTATCTCCTTTTGGACTCACTTCTTATTCTTAACCTGTGGGTACATGTACATGAATTCTTTTCATTAGTAACTAATAAAAGCACTCTGTTGTTGATTCAAGCAAGCCTGGTTAAAACTGGCTCCTTTTAAAATGTAAATTTTTTTGGTCTGGAAGAAAAGGGCACACTATGGTAGGATCCTTTTTAAATTATGCTTGTTGTGACCAAATGAGAAAGCTGGTGTATGAAGAGAGGGGGAGACAGTTCATCCATCCATGCCTGGGAGCTTAATGATTTGGGTTTCCTTCTGGCATTGAATTTGGTTGTTTAGATACAGAATTGGCTGACCCATAGAAGACAGAGGGTGGTAGTTGATGTAAAGTATTCAGCCTGGAGCTTGGTGACCAGTGGTATTCCACAGGGATCTGTTCTGGTGGGTTAGTAAGTTTGCTGATGACATGAAGGTTGGTAGAGTTGTCGATAATGTGGAGGGTTGTTGTAGGTTGCAACGGGACATTGACAGGATACAGAACTGGGCTGAGAAGTGGCAGATGGAGTTCAACCTGGAAAAGTGTGAGGTGATTCATTTTGGAAGGTCAAATCTGAATGCAGATTACATGCTTAAAGGCAGGATTCTTGACAGTGTGGAGGAACATCTTGGGGTCCATGTCTATAGATACCTCAAAGTTGCCACCTAAGATGGTAGGGTTGTTAAGAAGGCGTACAGTGTGTTGGCTCCCATTAGCGGGGGGGGGGGGGGGAGATTGAGTTTAAAAGCCATGAGGTTATGCTGCAGCTTTATAAAGCCCTGGTTAGACCACACTTGGAATATTGTGTTCGGTTCTGGTTGCCTCATTATAGGAAGGATGTAGAAGTTTTAGAGATGGTGCAGAGGAGACTTACCAGGATATTGCCTGGGTGGTCGGGAAGGTCTTATAAAGAAAGGCTGAGGGAGCTAGGGCTTTTCTCATTGGAGCGAAAAAGGATGAGAAGTGACTTGAAAGAGGTGTACAAGATGATGAGAGATATAGGTAGAATGGATAACCAGAGACATTTTCACAGAGTGGAAATAGCTATTATGAGGGGGCATAATTTTAAAGTGATTGGAGGAAGGTTTAGGGGAGATATCAGAGTTCTTTACACTGGGAGTGGGCGGTGCATGGAATGCACTGCCAGTGGTGGTGGGTAGAGTCAGAGACATTAGGGACATTTAAGCAACACTTTGATCAGCACATGGATGATGGTAAAATGAAGAGTATATAGGTTAGTTTGATCTTAGATTTGGATAAAACATTGGCATAACATCAAGGGCCGAAGGGCCTGCACTGTGCTGTACTGTTCTATGTTCCCGTGGTAACATGGGAAGCCTCACCTGAGTTCTGATTGTAACAGTGCACACATGATGCATGCTGCAATAACACACAACATACATGTAGACATGTACGTCATGAGTGCACGCACCGAGACATTTGCACATACACACAACACATACATTTATGCATGCACACCTGTACATCTGCACACAAATGCTGGACATGTATTTTCACAGACATGCACACTCCATGTGCATTTACACAAGCACACACCTGCACTTGCACACACTACACATGCATTTACACTTGCAAACACAAACACACATCACTTGTGTATTTGCACATGCAGACAGAAACAAGCATGTGTATTTGCACATGCACACATTACATGGACATTTGCATGCAGTCTACATGTGAATTTACACGCACAGGCTACATATGTATTTTCACAAAAGCACACACATTTACATGTGCCCACACTATACATGCATTTGCACAGACAAATACATGTGCATTTGCCTGTACACTCAATACACACTATAGATGCAGATTACACATTATTTACACATACCACGCTTACATTCATACACACTTTAACATCAATGACTGGATAATTGTCAATGACCAGAATACTGACCAACATTTTACCTTCCGAGCTCAAGGACGTTGAGGCCAATTAGAGACTATATCTCGGGTTCTGGCTGTGCAGAGTAGGCACGCATGTGATTAATGACTGCTTCACAAATGCTAATCTGCTAATTGGTTGTCTAAACAGGTCAGTTGAACACCTCATTATTTATGAAGGTGCGGGAGTTAGAAGGAACATGAGTGTTCTCTTGCTGAGCCACTGTCCTATCAGTATGAAGGTAAAACAGCGTGCTTCAGAATAAATTTGTTTGTACACTCAATCTTTTCTTATATGCATAAAGCTTTTACTCATTGAACATTTGTATGCAAGATGAGATCGCAGTGACCAGGGACTGATGCCCTGGGTTTAGGTTCTTAAAAAACAACTCCATAACCGCTGGAAGGGGCAGCTTAATCCAGGGAGGGGTGGATCCACAATTCTGCTGTTTCAGGATTCAAGGACCCAGAACCCTTTCCCATGATCCAAAGTGAACAATTCAAAAACTTATAGAGATCCCGCCCTGTAAAACAGGGTGATTTATTCGAATTTGGGGGAAATCAATCACCATTTAAAGGGGGGGAGTGGGCATCTCCTTTTTCCAAATACCATTATCTTTTTTGGTGAAAGCTGGGCTGTGTATTACTGGAAGGAATGTTTACTTGGGTTAAAATCTAATGACATGTCTGTGCCACTGAACGTAATGACAAGCAGATGGTTCCAAGGATCTGAAGTTGCCCTCATTAAAAGCATATGAGGACCTTAACCCTTTCACTAGCTATTATACCACAGAATTCAGCAGAATATCTAGGCAAGGAGAACAGCAATACTTGGTTAAATCGCTAACGGTGGTGTGCAGTGAAGCTGTGATAAAGTGGAAGGTTCCAGTTGGTACTGGAGTTATCAACCCTACTCATCATGCCACCACTGAATTCAACATTCTCCGATTCAGGAAGTGAAGAATTTGATGATATTTCCATCCTTTCCCCTCATCTGGCTAGTCACTGTTGGAAAGCCCAAGAGGGATGATTTTTGAATTTGTACAAAGAACATTCCATTGTTTCACGTGATGAGGTTAACCCAGGATCTGGGCCAAATTTTCCAAACCATGGACTGGTTTCAACATCTGGCAGCAAAGAAATTTGCATTTACGTAGCGTGTTTCACAACATGCTGTACCACCTTACGGCCAATGAAATACATTTGAGATGTATTGAATGTACAATGAAGGAAACACAGTTGCAATTTGTGCACAGAAAGATCCCAAAAGAAACACGTGAAATCACCAGATTGATGGTTCTCAGTGATTGAGAGGCAACTATTGGTTAAGGTGATGGGTGACTTTGCATCAGCTGTTCATTGTACACAGCCTGCCCTGTTTTCATTTCCATTAAAGCTAAAAGCCGCTCAAAGTTAAAATGGCGACTCTCAATTTAAAATTGAGATAAGGATTGGATCAGACTTGGCAAAGTTGGCTCCATAATTTGACAGCCAATTAACTCTCATGCTATAGACTCTCCCACAAACATGAATCTCGGAGCAGGAATAGGCCCATTCTGCACACCCTCACCCCCACCCCCAAGCTGATTCTGTCATTTAACATGACCATGGCTGATCTCGTCTCAGTCTCAACTCCACTTCTCTGCCCATTCTCCATAACCCTTCAGCGCATTACTGATTAAATCCAGTATCTCTTTCTTAAATTTACTCAATGTCCCAGCATTCACTGCACTTGGGGGGTTGGGGGGGGGGGAGGGGCGTTGAATTCCACAGAGACACAAATCTTTGAGGGAAGTAATTTCTTTTCATCTTTGTTTTAAATGTGCTGCTGCTTATCCTAAAACCGTGACCTCACATTCTCGATTGCCCTAATGAGGAAGTGTCCTCTCTATCTCTGTCAATCCCCCTTCGAACCTAATGTATCTCAATTAGATCATACCTTTCTTCTTAACTCCAGAGGGTATAGGCCTAAATGGCTCAATCTCTTTTTATAAGACAAACCCCTGTTATGAGCAATTTAAGCTTATTCTCTCTGGACTGTAGAGAAATGAGAGGAGACCATCCTGATGCATTGTTAAATAGTGCTGTGTGACCCTTCAAATGGGTGTAAAAGATCATACATTGTTATGTTGAAGAGAAATGGACATCCTGGACCAATACTTATTTATCCATTGACCAACTTTATTGAAGAGCAGATCATCAGGTGGTACCTAACACTGATGTTTGTGGGAGCTGGCTGTATGTAAAATGACTGCCACATTTCCCATCTTGCAACAATAACTACACTTCTAGAGGACTGCATTTATTGTAAATTGCACCGAGATTATGAAAGGCACCACTTACATGTAAGTGTTTCTTTTTACTAGGTTAATGGGGGCTCTTCAATTCATACCTTGGAAAGTCAATGTCAACAATGGGAAACTAAAGAAACATGGCTAGTTGACCCCACAGTTTATGTGATTTTTCCTTCCAAAATCTAATCCCTCTCAATTGCCCGATCCTACACTAGCTCCATCACATTCTCTTGCACCACAAGCCTACAATAAACTGTAGGCTATTCTCACATTTAGCAGTTCAAACTAAAAGTCCTTTTACACCTCTCTGCTCTCTAATTTTCCACAGCAGTCCTTATTGTTCAATAATTTGCATATTTGCATCTGCATCAGAAGATTGAGGGTCAATACCCACTCAGAAGCTAGAGCCCTCACTATAGGCTGATACTCCCAGTGCAGTACTAAGGCACTGTGGCACAATTAGAAACTCTGCCTTTAAAATCAGGTGGTAAATTGCCTTTTCCCTCTCAGATTGATGCATGAACTTGATCTGAGAGAGCCAAGAAGCTATTGCTATCCTGGCCAATGGTTGCCCCTCTATCGAGATCTTTTAGTGCGAGTTATCTGGTCATTCCTTATTTTGGGAGCTTGCTGTGCATTCTGTGCCTCTTGCATTATAATCATCACTACATCTCAAGAAGTGTTTCACGGGCCTTGGAAAGTGCCGTGAAAGGCTCTACCTAAATGCAACTCCCATGCTGTCAAATTTTGAAAGGTTGGCCTAGATCCTGAGTTAGTGTCCTCAGATGAACCACCACCTAGGTGGGTGGTACTGTGTCTGCCGATGTTGACGCTGTACCAGTAGTCATACTGTTTGGCAATCAACTAAGTGCTTGGCAATTGGTGAATGAGTCTCAGAGAAAACAGATGCAGGTCAACTTATACAGGAAATGTGGGACTGTTAGCAACTGAAAAGACAAAGAAACAACTTGTACTTGCATAGTCCCCTTCACATCCTCAGCACACCCCAAAAGGTGCTTTTTCAGATGTGGTCTCCAGATTACCTGTTCAAATCTCTGCAACAGGATTTGAACGCCCAAGCGAAGACAAGAGCGAGCCAAGACAAACAAGCACGGAAATTGCTGGAGAAACTCAGCAGGTCTGTCAGCATCTGTGGAGAGAGAAATAGAGTGACTCTTCTTCAGAGTTAGTTGGAAAGAATACTGAACTTGTTGTCAAGGCATTTGATAAGGTTCCCCATGGTAGGCTCATTCAGAAGGTCGGAGGAATGGGATACAAGGGAACTTAGCTGTCTGGATACAGAATTGGCTGGCCAACAGAGGACAGCGAGTGGTAGTAGAAGGAAAATATTCTGCCTGGAAGTCTGTGGTGAGTGTGTTCCACAGGGCTCTCTCCTTGGGCTTCTACTGTTTGTAATTTTTATTAATGATTTGGATGAGGGGATTGAAGGATGACTCAGCAAGTTTGCAGACGAAACAAGGGTTGGAGGTGTTGTTGACAGTATAGAGGGCTGTTGTAGGCTGCAGCGGGACATTGACAGGATGCAGAGATGGGCTGAGAGGTGGCAGATGGAGTTCAACCTGGATAAATGCGAGGTGATGCAATTTGAAAGCTGAGTACATGATTAAGGATAGGATTCTTGGCAGTGTGGAGGAACAGAGGGATCTTGGTGTGCAAATACATAGATCTCTTAAAATGGCCACCCAAGTGGACAGGGTTGTTAAGAAAGCATATGGTTTTTTGGCTTTCATTAACAGGGGGATTGAGTTTAAGAGTCGTGAGATCTTGTTGCAGCTCTATAAAACTTTGGTTAAACCGCACTTGGAATACTGCGTCCAGTTCTGGTCGCCCTATTATAGGAAAGATGTGGATGCTTTGGAGAGGGTTCAGAGGAGGTTTACCAGGATGCTGCCTGGAATGGAGGGCTTATCTTATGAAGAGAGGTTGACTGAGCTTGGACTTTTTTCATTGGAGAAAAGGAGGAGGAGAGGGGACGTAATTGAGGTATACAAGGTAATGAGAGGCATAGATAGAGTCGATAGCCAGAGACTATTTCCCAGGGCAGAAATGACTAACACGAGAGGTCATAGTTTTAAGCTGGTTGGAAGAAAGTATAGAGGGGTTGTCAGAGGTGGGTTCTTTATGCAGAGAGTTGTGAGAGCATGGAATGCGTTGTCAGCAGCAGTTGTGGAAGCAAGGTTATTGGGGACATTTAAGAGACTACTGGACATGCATATGGTCACAGAAATTTGAGGGTGCATACATGAGGATCAGTGGTCAGCACAACATTGTGGGCTGAAGGGCCTATTCTGTGCTGTACTGTTCTATGGTCTATGTTCAACGTTCTAAGTCATTTCATTCCCAAATGATATCGGTAGTTTACGGCCAATTTATAGACAATTTTATGCAGTAGACAATTGAGTCGAGATTGTCAGAACTCATCACAAGTATTTTACAACAGGCTATTCTACTGGGTAGAAGAGTGTGGTGCTGGAAAAACACAGCTGGTCAGGCAGCATCTGAGGAGCAGGAGAATCAACATTTTGAGCATGAGCCCTTCATTCTACTAGGTACCCTGTATTCAGACATTCACTATTAGTTCCCAGGTGAGATTCCCAAATTTATTATGATTCCAGATTGGATTACCCTAACTTGCCAAGTCCCAGGGGAAGGAGAGATGAAGTGACTCTCCTTTCTTATTTACCCACCCCTCACTTGGTTGTAACTATGTTAATTTAAAAAAAAAACTCCCTTTGGTCTCTAACAAAAACAGAAGTTGCTGGAAAAGCTCAGCAGGTCTGGCAGCATCTGTGAAGAGAAAACAGAGTTAATGTTTTGGGTTGAGTAACCTTCCTCAGATCTGATGTTAGCTCAGAGAATATCAACTTTTACGTTGAACATAGGTTGGAGGGAGTGGTGAGAGTAAATGATATGTGGAGTGAGAGCACAAAGAGAGAGAAGAAGAGTTGGACAAAGGGCTGGATAACAATCTGGCTGGAAGGTGAATAGCTGGAAGTGTTAGTGGCTAATAATAGGTAGTGTCTAATAGCAGACCATGTGATAACAAGGCCTAGTGTGTGGGTGTTGGGGTAAGGACATGGGAGAGCTCAAGCCCTAAAGTTATTGAACTGGATGTTGAGTCCTGAAAGCTGCAGTGTCCCCAAGTGGAAAATGAGGTGCTGTTCTTCCAGCTCGGGCTGAGCTTCATTGGTGCGCTGAGCAAGCCTGAGACACAATGTTGACCAGGGAACAGGGTGGGGTGTTGAAGTGACAGGCGACTGGAAGCTCAGGGTCTTTTTATTGTGGGCAGAGCCATGTGGAAATTTTGCCTCCAAGATATCTTTGAGTTAATGAAAGAGTGAATTTATCAATTACCAAATATGAGAAATAATAATAATGCAACACAGATTAGGAATGAGACTTAAGTCCAAGGTAAAAGTTAAAAGGTACATGGACCTGGGTTGTTCGTAAAGAGCAGATAGTGGAATGTCAGAGCTGTTACTTTAAGTAGTATTGGTAGTGCTAACAATAATAGTTGAACAGTCAATGTCAAGATTCTTTGTGGGCTAGCTGAAACTCCTGGGTGCTGTTCTTTTTTAACTTGCTTGCTGCCCGGCCTCACTCACTGGAGTTTGCTGTGATATTGCCCATTCTGTGACCCTGCCCAGGTTGAATCTTATCACAAGGTGTTTTGGAAGTAAGCACAGGAATACCCATCAGTATTGCTGACTCTGATGGGCCAACTTCCTCCAGGTCTTATCACATAGTCATTGACCCCTAACTGCCCTAATACCCCACCCCACACCCCCAGTAGGCGTCCCATTCTCACGATCCATTGGGCAGGCTCCTTGTTGTCCCAATGGTTTAATCTTGGCTGCCAATGCAACCACCTTTTCCTTCTCCGTCTCCAATATTTTTACAACTAACAAAATGAAAATATTCAAAGTGAAAGAAAATAAACACAATTTTTGTTCAATGCCCCGGTGATTTTTCCTCTCTGTGTTTATTCCCAGTTGTGTTCAGGACACAAGCCTTCCATCACTGGAGACTCCAGCAAACACTGACTGAATAATATTTTTTCAATGTTTTCTCCATTCTTTTCCTCACACAAGATGATTTGAAAACAAATGGTTCACTTATGCCAAAGCAAAACAGGGAAATCAGTTATATACTTAAAGAAACCTGGAAGATAGGCCAACCCTTATTTGTTTTAAATCACCTTAATCCATGATTCTGTCATTAAAAACAGATAAATGAATTTAGAGTGGAATTCACAGTCTCCTTTCCTTTCCCAGGAAAGTGCATGCCCCTAAGAAAAGGTCCTGCAGTGAGTTGGTGTCACTCTTACCTCTGGGCTGGTTTCATAGAATCCCTACAGTGTGGAAACAGGACATTTGGCCCAACAAGTCCGCACTGACCTTTCGAAGAGTAACCCCCCAAACCCATTTCTCTATCCTTCTACTCTACATTTACCCCTGACTAATGCACCTACATCCCTGAATGCTATGGGCAAGTTAGCATGGTCAATCTACCTAACCTGCACATCTTTGGACTATAGGAGGAAACCGGAGCACCCGGAGGAAACCCACGCAGACACGGGGAGAATGTGCAAACTCCACACAGACAGTCGTCTGAGGCTGGAATTGAGCCCATGTCCCTGGCGCTGTGAGCCACTGTGCCACCACATGACCCACTTGAAGCTGCGAAGGCTTCAATAGGTTGATTAAAAGATCTTTTGGCATGAATTTGGATTAGCCTAAATATCATGAAACCCCAATGGTTGCATGACCACTTAAAGCAGATGTGCAAAATTCTCAGTTTATGAGATGAATTCAGAGCGCTTTCTTATAGTAATTACCTTCGTAGATCCGAACCTATTCAGTTGTGTGATTTATGTACAGTTTCATTCCCAACTAAGGATAATTTCGGAAATTAAACCCAACGGTTGCTGAGAAGATGGCCTTGGGAATGATGGGAAGCATTGAAAGCAGACTGTAGAGAGCATTGGGCACTCACTGGAATGTGTAAAGGAGGGAGAACAAGTAAGACTGGTGACTGGAGAGTCTGGAGCTTGTTATGAAGACGGCCAGTGACGAGGATGTTTGGGGAGGTACGGAGCCAAGGGGGAGCTGGGATTAAGTCTACAACTCCAGCTGTTTCTCATCCAACCACACCCAGACTAGAGAAGCCAGCAGTACAAACGGTTGATGTCACACTGTTCCTCAGTAAACCCTGCGACTGAACAGAGTTACTAAGGCTACATCACTCACTGAACTCTCAGGTGGGATACAACTGGGTAGATGTAAAAAACACGGTTCTGACTTGTGGAGGTGAGTCCAAAATTAGGCAATCATAAATATAAGATCAGAAGTTGCTGGAAAAGCTCAGCAGGTCTAGTGGCATCTGTCAAGAGAAATCAGAATTAACGTTTCGGGTCCAGTGACCCTTCCTCTGAACTGAGAACCCGAAACGTTAACTGATTTCTCTTCACAGATGTTGCCAGACTTGTTGAGCATTTCCGGCAATTTCTCTTCTGGTTTCTGATTTCCAGCATCTGCAGTTCTTTTGGATTTTATAAAAATAAGGTCCTCACTAATAAATCTGAACAATAGTTCAGAAAAAATCCTTTACTCAAAGAGTTGTTCAAGTGGATAACTTGCAACCACAGGCAATAGTTATTGTGAATGGCACACAGACAAATACAGAGAAAACTGGAGAACCTCAGTGGGTCCAGCCGGGAGGGAATCAGAGTTAACATTTTGGGTGTTCTTCAGAACATTGAACTGACAGTTCCTCTCTCCACAGGTCCTGACATAACCTGCTGAGTTTCTCCAAATTTCTCTGTGTTTGTTTCAGATTTCCAATATCTTCAATATTTTGCTTTTATTCAAATACTTTAACCAAGGATAATTTCTTAAGTTAAACCCAACAGGTGCAGCAAAATGGCCTTGGGAGTGATGAGAAGCAGGCTGTTTAAAATTATGGGAACACTGGTGGGTCAGGCAGTATCTGTGGAGAGAGGAACAGTGTTTTAAAAGGGAGTGAGTCAAAAGAAGGAAAATTACAGACCGATTAGCCTAACCTCAGTCATGGGTAAGATCCTGGAGCCCACTGTGAAGGACGCGACTTCTGAATACTTGGAAGTGTATGGTAAAATAGGGCAAAGTCAGCACGGTTTCATCAAGGGGAGGTCATGCTTGACTAATCTGCAGAAGGCAAAAGGGAGGACTGCAGATGTTGGAAACCAGAGTCTAGATTAGAGTGGTGCTGGAAAAGCACAGCAGGTCAGGCAGCATCTGAGGAGCAGGAAAATCGACGTTTTGGGCAAAAGCATCAGGAATGAAGGACTTTTGCCATTCCTGATGAAGGGCTTTTGCCCAAAACATCGATTTCCCTTCTCCTCGGATGCTGCCTGGCCTGCTGTGCTTTTCCAGCACCACTCTGATCTAATCTGCAGAAGGATTTGGACAGGTTAGGAGAGTGGGCAAAGTAATGCAAAACAGATGGAGTACAGTGTGGGAAAGTGTGAGGCCATGTGCTTTGGTAGGAAGAATAGAGGCATGGACTATTTTCTAAATGGGAATAAAATTCAGAAGTCTGAAGTGCAAAAAGACTTGGGGGTTCTAGTCCAGGATTCCCTCAAGGTAAACTTGCAGGTTGAGTTAGTAGTTCGGAAGGCAAATGCAATGATGGCATTTATTTTCAGAGGGCTTGAATATAAAAAAAGCAGGGATGTACTTCTGAGGCTCTATAAGACTCTAGTCAGACCACATTTGGAATATTGTATGCAGTTTTGGGGCCCATATCTCAGGAAGGATGTATTGTCCTTGTAGTCTATTCAGAGGAGATTCATGCCAATGTTCTCAGGAGTGAAAAGTTTAACATATGAGGAACGTTTGAGGGACTCGGGGTTTATAATCAATGGAATTTGGAAGGATGATGGGGAACCTAGTTGAATGGTCTGGACAGAGTGGATGTTGGGAAGATATTTCCATTAGTGGGAGAGACTGGGACCTGAGGGCACAGACTCAGAGTAAAGGGGAAGACCTTTTAGAATTGAAATAGGGAGAAACTTCTTCAGCCAGAGAGTGGGGAATCTATGGAATTCACTGCCACAGAAGGCTGTGGGGGCCAGGTCGTTGAGAATATTTAAGACTGGGATAGATAGGTTATTGAGTATCAAGGGGATCAAGGGTTGTGGGGAGAAAGCGGGAGAATGGGGTTGAGAAACTTATCAGCCATGATTGAATGGCAGAGTAGACTCGATGGGCCAAATGGCCTCATTTCTACTTCAATGTCTTATAGTCTAAGTGAAAAAAAGTTTTAAAGAGAAGATAGTTAAACATATGAGAGGGGAAGAAAATGAAGGTTATGATGAAATGAAGGAGTTCATATGCATAGGCAGTTGTGCACCAAATAACATTCTACCCTATCTCTCTCATGAGCTTATCATTCTATGTGCATCCCTGGACACATGTTAACCAAACCTTCCTGTACTCTCTCCTGGACTGCACTCACCTGGTTATGATCTTATCTCTCCTCGCTCCTGCACAATTAGCTCTGGGAACTCCCTAAGGATCAATCCTTGGACACCTCAAATTCCTACTGGAGAGACTGCCCCTGGGCAACATACCCCCAAAAGCATGGGATCAGGCTCCAGGAATTAGAGAGGATTGCAGGGTACAGGGTTGTTTCCCCTGACGAGGAACATTAGTGATGTGGATAAATTCGTGACACTGTTCTTCTGAGGAGGAGAAGGCAGAGAGGTGACTTGCTGAAAGCATTAAAAGTCATGAGGGATCTGGATTGGATTGAGTTTGTTTCCATTGGCAGAAATGTCAAGACCAGAGGGCACTGCCCCAAGGTGATTGGCAAAAGAACACAAGGTGACATGAGGAAAGCAATTCACAAAGTAAATGGTCCGAATCAGAATGCACAGTCTGTGGAGACAAGTTGAGTTGACTCTTTTAAGAGGAACTAAATAATTCTCTGAACAGAGAATATTTGAAGAGCTCTAGGGAAATGCACAAGATTGGGACATACTCCCACAAGAACAACAGGCAGAATGGCCTACTTCCACACTGTCACCATTCTGTGATTTGATGATGTACATTAAGAACAGCCAGCTCAGATTTCAGCAGAGGGTTGTGAAGGTCTAACCTACTGAGTGAGAGATGGGATCCCTCCTCTCTGAGCCATAGTAAGGACTGTGTTTGAGAAGCTCCTGTCAGCAGGAGGAAGCCACAGTTCAATATCATGTACTGACCACAAAAGTGTGCAAACGCAGGAATTAATTGGGAGCTCAGACTGCACAAGCACATTAAGCTTTTGCAGCAGTCTTAAATCAGACATTAGCAGTCAGTGTGAGCAAACTAAAACTCATTTCCATTGGCAATTTCACTGATGTTTTTAAGAGGACAATTTGCCTGTGGGGAATGTTTGCGGGAAACAAGGTTTTTTTGCTAGATTACAGTCAACACTAAATGGAGCCCATTGTATAACACACGCTGTTTGGCAACAAACTGAAAACAAGCTGAGGGACTATCTCTGACATTTACAATTCAAAAATGCATTTACATAGTGCTTTAGCTCATCCCTCAAAATTATCTCACAATGCTTTGCTTACTGCGAAGCCATTTAAAGTCCCAGAAACAATGATCAAGTCATTTTTCACACAGTAAGAATACATAGAAAGCACTGAAGTAATTGACCTCTGCTTTTCATAGAATCCTTACAGCCTGGAAGCAGGCCATTCAGCCCATCCAGTCTGACCCTTCAAAGAGCATCCCATGCAGACCCACCCCATCCCTGTAACCCTGCATTTCTTGTGGCTGGCCAACCTACTCTGCAGATCCCTGGACACAATGGGCAATTCAGCATGGCCAATCGACCTAACCTGCACATCTTTGGACTGTGGGAGGAAACCGGAGCACCCGGAGGAATCCCACACGGACACAAGGAAAATTTGTAAACTCCACACAGACAATTGCCCAAGAGTGGAATCAAACTGGGATCCCTAGTGCTGTGAGGCAGCAGTGCAAACCATTGAGCCACCATATCACCCTTTAGTCTTGATGATGTTGGTTGCTGAACAAGAGACCAGGGATAATAACTCCTTGTTCTTCTTTAAATAGTGGGACAGGAGGACAATCAACTTCCTGTATTCACTGTCTAGATCTTACAGCAATATCTCACCAGAAACGTGGTACCTAAGATTATGGGGCACTCACTCACTAGTGCATTGGGGCATATGCCAAGTTTATCAACTTCAAGCTCTCGTCTAAAACTCCTTCTGATACAGAAGAGAGAAAGCTCATATCTAAATCTGCTTGATATATTTGGCTGGAGATACCAATCTTCAATTCGACTTTAAGTGGTGCTATCTCTCAAAAAAAAAGAAATCACCTTCTATTCAAAAATCCAGGGATCCAATGGTGTGGTTCATTGGGTACCACTCCTGTTTTGACAGGAGTTCAAGACCCACACAGGTGCCTGGAGCATAAAGTGGAACTTGGTACTGTCATTTAGTGCTCTCTTTAGAGTAACACGCTGAAAGTAACAGATCCCAGGTCAGTATTTTGACAAACACAGAGGGCAGTTCATCCCAATGTCCTAGTCCATACTTAGCTCTCAGTTAACATTACCAGAAAGAAGAGATTTGCTGGTGATTGTGGTCAGTTACTGGTCATTGTTGCTTGTGGCAACATCCTGTTACAAGTGCTGTTTTTTTCCACATTACCACAGTGGTTCAACTTCAAAAGATGGCTAGAGTGCATTTTGTTCAGAAAGAATTTGTTGGCTTTAACAAAATAACTTTGTGACATCCGAAAGTTGTGAGGTTCTTTGTCATAGGATCTAGAAATCCATTCTGTCAGGAAACCCTGGCTCCTAGCTTTGAATTTATGTCCTTCCTGCTGGTCTGGTTTTTCTGAGTCCTCTGCTTCTGGCCATTTGTGAAAGTGGTGATGAAGAACGTTGTCACATCTTCCTTACTCCAGAACTAGGGCCATGGTTTAAAATATAAAAGGTCACCCCTTATTTACAACAGTGGTGAGGAGAAACCTGTCTCACAGTGGGTTGCGAACATTTCATAGAATCCCTATAGTATGGGAGTAGGATATTCAGCCCATTGAGCCCACACAGAGCATCCCATCCAGACTCATCCCATCCCTGCATTTCCCATGGTTAACCAACCTGGCATGAACATCTCTTGATACTGTGAGGCAATTTAACATGGCCAGTCCACCTAACCAGTGGGAGGAAACCATGCAGACACGGGGAGAATGTACAAACTCAACACAGTCAATCACTCAAGGGTGGGATTAAACCTGTGTTCCTAGTGCTGTGAGGCAGCAAGCTAACCACTGAGCCACTGAGCTCACCCATTTGGAGCTAACTTCCTGAAAAGATGGTGAAAGCACAGTCTTTGGCTATTTTTAAGTGAGTTGCTGGACAGATTATTGGAATAAAATGATGGGCTATCGATTGTTGTAAAAACCCAATGTGCTTTAGGGAAGGAAAAGGCAGTCTTTACCTTGTCTGGCCTATACGTGACTCCAGGACCACAGCAACATGGTTGACTCTTAACTGCCCTCTGGGCAATTAGGGACGGGCAATAAATGCTGGTCCAGACAGTAATGCCCATATCCCATGGACAGATATAAAAATAAGTGGGTGACAGGGGTTAAGCAGGAATGTGGAGTCATCAGACCAAACATGATCTTATTGAATGAAGGAGCAGGCTGATGGGCTGAGTGGCCTATTCCTAATTCCTCTGTTCATTTTGTCACTGACTGAAACAACCAACCCAGGCACAGAATCAGGATTAACTTCAGCTACTGGGAGAGTTACATCCATAAATAGTTATCCTTTAAGCATCCATGACTGGGCCCTGCTTGAGTAGCAAGGGCAATTCTATTGCAAATAATACATTTTTCATCTTGCTCTGAGATTCTCCTGGAACTGAAAGATGGTTTTGGGTGTGAAAAGTTAATCTCATGCATAATAAAAACATACAAAAGTCCTCCACTCAGTCTGAGTAAACTCCCTTAACCGATCTTTCCTTCCACCAAATAAAACACAAACACACACATGTGTACACACTCTCACACAGACACAAACACACACATGTGTACACACTCTCCACACAGACACACACATATGCACACACTCTCACACAGACATAAACACACACACTCTCTCACATTCTTACACGCACAAACACACAGACACACACATTCTCTCTCTCTCACACACACACACTCTCACATTCTCACAAGCACAAACACACAGACATACACACGCGCACACTCTCACACACAGACATGCACGCATGCGCACAAACACACACAAATTGGAGTTACTGCTACACATTTCCTGTCCTTGCATTGAAAAGAATTCAGCCCAGCAGCATGTTTTAAACAAATCAGAATCAGGTTTCAAGCCTGCTTTTTCTCACTCGATGCCCCAGTTTCAACCAAAATGTTACTCTTTACAAATTTTTTTTCAGTTTAACATTCAGCACATTAGGAATTATCCAAAAGATGACAAACGAAGCCAGACTTAAGTATAGTTCTGAACATCAGGGGATCTTATAGGGTTACAGCCACAGTTAATGTCCATTCCCATAGGGTTCACCTATTTTCTGCTTATAGAAATAGAATAAAATGGTCTTGGGAACCTCCAGTTACACTATTCCATTTACATAGAATCATAGAATGTGCACAAGGAGGCCATTCAGCCTGCCAGGTCTGTGCTGACTCCCTACAAGAAAAACGTAGTCAGTGCCACTCCTCCACCCTTGCCTTGTAAATTTGTTTCTTTGTCATCTCTCAGTCGTTGCTCAATTTGCCTTTCATTGTTTTGCCCAATCCTGTGCTTTTTAGTTGTTCACACGTCCACCAAAGGGAACAGTTTCTACCTATTTCTGATTCTCATTCTGATTCTGATTCCTGATGAAGGGCTTTTGCCCGAAACGTCGATTTTCCTGCTCCTCGGATGCTGCACAATCTCCTGCGCTTTTCCAGCACCACACTCTCAACTCTAATCTCCAGCATCTGCAGTCCTCACTTTCACACAGTTTCCAACTAACCTCTGTGTCCCGAGGTCTCACAATTTTGTACATCTCGATCAAATCTCCTGTCAATCTAATCTTCTCTAAACAGAACACTGGCTCCTCAAGCCTACCTGAGTGACCAAAGTCCCTCAACTTGGAAACCATTCCGGTAAGTACAGTTGCTGCACTCTCTCTGAATCCTTTGAGTTTCTCCTCAGGAGCTGAAATGTCCTGGGCAGGATGGGTTTTGGTGATTCTCTCAGAGGTACATGGATCCTGACCAGTCAGATTTGGGAGGCAGTTCAAGGCCCACAGCCTCACTTAGAATTTTAACAGTGTGAAAACAGGCCATTCGGCCCAACTGGTCCACACTGACCCTCTGAAGAGCATTCCACCCAGACCTATCTGCTGCCCTATATAACCCACCTTGCCTGCACTTCTCTGAACACTATGGGCAATTTAGCATGGCCAATCCACCTAACCCGCACATTTTGGACTGTGGGAGGAAACCAGAGCACCCGGAGGAAACCCGCACAGACGCAGGGAGAATGTGCAAACTCCACACTGGCAGTCACCCAAGCCTTCTCAGGTAATGTGGTCTCCAGTGCAGCTGTCAACATTCAGGGTCCACAATCATACCCACAATCCCCATGCCATCCCACTGGAGAACGTCTTGCCGATGGATGTCAGATGTGGCTTGGAGTGACCTTTGTGATCAGGAAATTCGGAAGAGGGGCTGAAGTGAGGTGAAGAGAGTAACAAGGAGGATAAACATCAGCAAAGCTAGATAGCCGACAGGAAGCATTATGTAAGATTTCAGATAGTATTGCGTGTAAGTGCAATGTTGTTTGCATTACAAAGGACACGATAGGGCTCAATATTTTTTCCTGGTTTTGTATCGGAGGTCCTTGTCAAAGTGGTGCAGTGGTACAATCAATACCGAAAACTGTACCATCCTGTAGCAAACACTCTGCTGATCTCTTCTCATGCCTTTCCCTTCACTTCCTATAGTTCTCCAATAATATCATGAGGCAGGATTGTTAGAACCAAGGGAATATAAAGCAGAGCGAGAGAGAGAGAGAGAGAGAGAAAGAGAAAGAGACAGAGAGAAAGGGAGAGAGACAGAGAGAGAGAGAGAGAGACAGAGAGAGACAGAGAAAGAGACAGAGAGAGACAGAAAGACAGAGAGAGAGAGAGAAAGAGACAGGGAGAGAGAGACAGAGAGAAAGGGAGAGAGACAGAAAGACAGAAAGAGAGAAGCACTGGGAGAAAGGGAGATAGAGAAAAAAGGAGGGATGGGGAAAAAGAGAGAGAAAGTGAGAGGCAGATTGAGAAAAGGGAAAAACAAAGATAGAGAGATATGGAAAGAGGGATTAAGAGAGGAGAGAGCAAGGCAGAATGGTAGATGGAGAAAGAATCAGGGAGAAAGATAGAGAGAATGTGAGGACAAAGGGAGAGATGGGGAGGATAGAGAAAGAGAGGGGGGAGTGAGAAAGAGGGGAAGAGAAAAAGAGAGAAGTAGAAAAAGAAAGAAAGAAAGAAATGGAGAAAAAGGGAGATAATAATAACGGAATGAGAGAAAAAGACAGGAAAAGAAAGGATAGATGAAAAGAGAACAGGTGTGGGACAGACAGAGAGAGAGAAAGGGAGAGGCAGACACTGGAGTTTATGTAGGCTTTGTACAATCTATTCCTACAGTTTAGGAGGAAGATCAGCAGAAACCAATTGGAAAAAGTTTTGCTAAAATTTGCCTTTTGCACCATTTCACTCCGTGCTCGACCAATTGTCCATGAAGTTACAGCAGGACCAGAGGTAGGAAGTCAGGGATAGAGTCTGGGAGTGAGGAAGATGGGCAGGACCTGAAGCAATTGGAAAATGAAATTCAGTGATAAAGAGAGAAAGGAACGATAATGAGTGAGAAAGGCAATGAGGGAGAGAGAGACAAAGAAAGTGAGAAACGATATTTCTCATTAAATCTGTTTCCAGGCAGAAACAGAGGGTTCAAGTCCATAGCTCCCCAAAAGTGGTCACGCAAGTAGATAGGGGGTGAAGAAGGTGTTTGGTATGCTTACCTTTGTTTAGGGAATTGAGTACAAGAGTCAGGATGTCACGTTGCAGCTTTATAAGACTTTGGTTTGGCCACATTTAGAGTATTGTATTCAATTTTGTTCGCCACATAACAGGAGGCTTTGGAGAGGGCGCAGAAGAGATTTACCAGGATGTTGTCTGGATTAGAGGTTATGAGCTATGAGGAGAGGCTAGAAAAATTTGGATTGTTTTCTCTGGAGCAGTGGAGGCTGAGGGGAGACTTGATAGAATTTTATAAAATTATGAGATAGGGTTAACGGTCAGAATCTTTTTCCCAAGTTGAAATGTTTAATACTAGCAAGAATGCATTTAAGTTGAAAGGGGGGAGGTTCAAAGGAGATGTGAGGGGCAAGGCTTTTTACACAGAGAGTGGTAGGAGTGTGGAACACACGACTGGGTTGGTGGTGGAGGCAGATACAATAGGGGTGTTTGAGGGACTTTTAGGTAAGCACATTAGTATGCAAAGAATACAGGGATATGACCAAGGGCAGGCAGAGAGATTAGTTTAATTTGGCGTCATGTTCAGTCCAACGCCATTGGCCAAAGGGCCCATTCCTGTGCTATGTTGTTCCATGTTCAATATTCTAGAACATAGGAGCAAATCTGATTGATTTTGCGGCTAAGTGCTTCATGCCACAAGGTGAATTACTGACTGGATGTTGGGGACCGATTACGTTTAATATCTTGGGCTGTTTAAATCAAGATGGCTGTGGGATCTACCAATGCTCTCAATATCGTTTGAGAGGTGGGCACCGCAGTGGGTAGAGTGCATTATCTCCCCTTCCGTTTTGATTTAGCCCCTTTCCGCTCTCCCTCATCTTGAGCATTGCCTTTTTCGAGCTTTGTGTATAAACTAACCAATGGGAAAACGGGGGCGATTTACTGGTGGTTAATAGATGGAAAAAAGTACCACAGGTGATTCAGTGATGGGAAAGGAAATGTTCAGTTGTGCCTCAGAGCAGTCCTGGATAAAATAAAAGGGAGGAGAAAGTGAGGTCTGCAGATGCTGGAGATCAAAGTTGAAACTTTATTGCTGGAACAGCACAGCAGGTCAGGCAGCATCCAGGGAACAGGGGATTCGATGTTTCGGGCACAGGCCCTTCTTCAGGAATGAGCAGAGAGTGTTCAGCAGGAGAAGATAAAAGGTAGGGAGGAGGGACTTGGAGGAGGGGCGTTGGAAATGTGATAGGTGGAAAGAGGTCAAGGTGAGGGTGATAGGACGGAGTAGTATGGAGGCGGAGAGGTCAAGAAGAAGACTGCAGGTCAGGAAGGCGGTGTCGGGCTGGAGGGATTCGGCTGAGACAAGGTGGGGGGAGGGGGGATGAAGAAACTGGTGAAGTCCAAGTTCATCCCCTGTGGTTGGAGGGTTCCCAGTTGGAAGATAAGACGCTCCTCCTCCGACCGTCGCGTTGTTGTGGTTTGGCGGTGGATGAGTCCAATGACCTGCATATCCTCGGTGGAGTGGGAGGGGGAGTTGAAATGCTGTGCTACAGGGTGGTTGGGTTGGTTCGTCCGGGTGGCCCAGAGGTGCTCTCTGAATCGCTCCGCAAGTAGGCGGCCTGTCTCCCCAATATAGAGGAGGCCACACCGGCTGCAGCGGATGCAGTAGATGATGTGGGTGGAGGTGCAGGTGAATCTGTGGCGGATATGGAAGTTTCCTTTGGGGCCTTGGAGAGAAGTGAGGGGGGAGGTGTGGGCGCAAGTGTTGCACCTCCTGCGGTTGCAAGGGAAGGTGCCGGGAGTGGAGGTTGGGTCGGTGGGGGGTGCCGCCGCCCCTCCCCTCCAACCCCGCCCCTCCAACCGCCACCAGGACAGAACCCCACTGGTCCTCACCTACCACCCCACCAATCTCCATGTACAGCGCATCATCTGCCTTCACTTCCGCCACCTCCAAACAGACCCCAGCACCAAGGATATATTTCCCTCCCCTCCCCTATCAGCTTTCCGTAGAGACCACTCCCTCCGCGACTCCCTTGTCAGATCCACACCCCCCACCGACCCAACCTCCACTCCCGGCACCTTCCCTTGCAACCGCAGGAGGTGCAACACTTGCGCCCACACCTCCCCCCTCACTTCTCTCCAAGGCCCCAAAGGAAACTTCCATATCCGCCACAGATTCACCTGCACCTCCACCCACATCATCTACTGCATCCGCTGCAGCCGGTGTGGCCTCCTCTATATTGGGGAGACAGGCCGCCTACTTGCGGAGCGATTCAGAGAGCACCTCTGGGCCACCCGGACGAACCAACCCAACCACCCTGTAGCACAGCATTTCAACTCCCCCTCCCACTCCACCGAGGATATGCAGGTCATTGGACTCATCCACCGCCAAACCACAACAATGCGACGGTCGGAGGAGGAGCGTCTTATCTTCCGACTGGGAACCCTCCAACCACAGGGGATGAACTTGGACTTCACCAGTTTCTTCATCCCCCCTCCCCCCACCTTGTCTCAGCCGAATCCCTCCAGCCCAGCACCGCCTTCCTGACCTGCAGTCTTCTTCTTGACCTCTCCGCCTCCATCCTACTCCGACCTATCACCCTCACCTTGACCTCTTTCCACCTATCACATTTCCAACGCCCCTCCTCCGAGTCCCTCCTCCCTACCTTTTATCTTCTCCTGCTGAACACTCTCTGCTCATTCCTGAAGAAGGGCCTGTGCCCAAAACGTCGAATCTCCTGTTCCCTGGATGCTGCCTGACCTGCTGTGCTGTTCCAGCAATAAAGTTTCAACCTGGATAAAATAAAAGAAAATTGGACCCTTTGAATATGTTAAAAATGAACTGAGGTCAGTTTACTTAATATTCATCAATGCAAGTGGTACTGGAACTGGTTGAGCTGACTCACTTTGTTGGATAATAGCAAGGAGAAAGTGAGGGCTGCAGATGCTGGAGATCAGAGCTGAAAATGTGTTGCTGGAAAAGCGCAGCAGGTCAGGCAGCATTCAAGGAGCAGGAGAATCGACGTTTCGGGCATAAGCCCTTCTTCAGGATAATAGCAAGGCCATAACTGAAAGAAACCACTCCAAATCGTTTGTAATGTTAATTGCAGGTGAATTTTATGTTGAACCTGCAAGTCCAGCTGTTCTTCTCTCTGCACCTCAGAGTTCCTTTCTTGTTGCTTTCAGCACCTGTACACTGCTGGGTAGCTGGCCAGCCTGAGTTGGCTCTGACTATGGTGTCCTCTCCTATCGAGCTTTGTATGAAGAGTTGCACCTTAACTGAGAGAGTGGAGGGTCCCGGGACAGAAGCCCCCTACATCCCCCCAACATTAATCTGTACCTTCAGTTCAGCAGTTAAGTATAGGTAACTGACAACAACAATTTGAATTCACATATTACCTATTACGTTAAGGCTCCAGGCACTTAACAAGAGCATCATCAGACAGAAATTTGACATTGAAGCACACAAAGAGACATTAGGACCAAATAACCAGAAGCTTACTTAAAGAGGTGGGAACACCTTACAGAAGGTGGAACAGGCAGAGAAGGTGAGGGAGGGACCATCAAAACATAGGACCCAGACAGCTGGAGGCATGGCTACCAGTGATGAAACAAAAGGACATTCAAATCTCCAAAATTAGACAATAGACAATAGACAATAGGTGCAGGAGTAGGCCATTCTGCCCTTCGAGCCTGCACCGCCATTCAATATGATCATGGCTGATCATTCCTAATCAGTATCCTCTTCCTGCCTTATCTCCATAACCCTTGATTCCACTATCCTTGAGAGCTCTATCCAACTCTTTCTTAAATGAATCCAGAGAGTGGGCCTCCACTGCCCTCTGGGGCAGAGCATTCCACACAGCCACCATTCTCTGGGTGAAGAAGTTTCTCCTCATCTCTGTCCTAAATGGCCTACCCCTTATTTTTAAGCTGTGTCCTCTGGTTCGGGACTCACCCATCAGCTGAAACATGTTTCCTACTTCCAGAGTGTCTAATTCTTTAATAATCTTATATGTCTCAATCAGATCGCCTCTCAGTCTTCTAAATTCAAGGGTATACAAGCCCAGTCGCTCCAATCTTTCAAAATAAGATAAACCCACCATTCCAGGAATTGACCTCATGAACCTACGCTGCACTCCCTCAATAGCCAGAATATCTTTCCTCAAATTTGGAGACCAGAACTGCACACAATACTCCAGGTGTGGTCTCACCAGGGCCCTGTACAGCTGCAGAAGAACCTTTTTGCTTCTATACTCAATCCCTCTTGTTATGAAGAGAAAGTGAGGTCTGCAGATGCTGGAGATCAGAGCTGAAAATGTGTTGCTGGAAAAGCGCAGCAGGTCAGGCAGCATCCAGGGAACAGGAGAATCGACGTTTCGGGCATAAGTTTCCTGAAGAAGGGCTTATGCCCGAAACGTCGATTCTCCTGTTCCCTGGATGCTGCCTGACCTGCTGCGCTTTTCCAGCAACACATTTTCACCTCTTGTTATGAAGGCCAGCATGCTATTAGCCTTCTTCACTACCTGCTGTATCTGCATGCTTACCTTCATTGACTGGTGTACAAGAACACCCAGATCTCTTTGTACTGCCCCTTTACCTAACTTGACTCCATTTAGGTAGTAATCTGCCTTCCTGTTCTTGACACCAAAGTGGATAACCATACATTTATCCATATTAAACTGCATCTGCCATGCCATCTGTCCATTCACCTAACCTGTCCAGGTCACCCTGTAATCTCCTAACATCCTCCTCACATTTCACCCTGCCACCCAGCTTTGTATCATCAGCAAATTTGCTAATGTTACTATTAATACTATCTTCTAGATCATTAATATATATTGTAAAAAGCTGCGGTCCCAGCACTGATTCCTGCTGTACCCCACTGGTCACCGCCTGCCATTCCGAAAGGGAGCCGTTTATCACTACTCTTTGTTTCCTGTCATGGCTGATCATCCAATTTTCAATCCAAGTTAGTACTTTGCCCCCAATACCATGCGCCCTAATTTTGCTCACTAACCTCCTATGTGGGACTTTATCAAAGGCTTTCTGAAAGTCCATTGGAGTTGTGCAGTGATCTTGGAGGGTTCTAAGAGGAACATGCAATGTCTCCTACTGCAAACAGTAGAGTTTCAGTAATGGAATGTAGACTGGGTGATGTTAGCTCCCAACATGAAGGATAAGACAGATCTTAATGTTGTAAGTTACTCAAAAATGGTCCGTCTTTTCTCTCACAGAGCAGGTCCACTGGAATCAGAATAAACAGGACATTCCTGTTGACAAATATCAAGTACATGTGGAACTTGGTTTGAATGTAATAGCCTGTTTATTCCCGTGAAAATAGCTGTGGATAAATGTAGAGTCAGCATCAGTAAATAATAAACATCCTCAGAAACAATCTGAATAATGAAAACACAATATTTGGGAGAGTGATGACGTCAGTGGCTGATGTTTATACTGTCAGTCTCTTGCTTCTTGGGATTTGGTTCAGAAAGTTAAGACACAGGATGAATGTTCCCTTCTCCTTATTGTTTTCTTAACAGATTCCAAGCCAGTTGGTGAAATCAAGGGAGATATATTTACTTTTCTAGAGAGAGTTTAGTGACTTCCTTAGTCTTCTCATGCCACACCTCTATAGAGAGAGAGAGAGAGAGAGATAGAGAGAGAGAGATAGAGAGAGCAAGAGGGTCATAGAGATGTATAGCATTGAAACAAACCCTTCAGTTCAATTCGTCCATGCTGACCAGGTATCCTAAACTAATCTAGTCCCATTTGTCAGCACCTAACCCATATTGCTCTCTAAACCCTTCCTATTCACATACCCATCCAGATGCCTTTAAATATTCTAAATTGTATCCACCTCCACCACATCCTCTGGCAGCACATTCCATATACATACCACCCTCTGTGTGAAAATGTTGCCCCTTAGGTCCTTTTTAAATCTTTCCCCTCTCATCTTAAACCTATGCTCTCCAGTTTTAGACTCCCTTACCCTGGGGTAAAGACCTTGAACATTTATCCTGTCCATGTCCCTCAGGATTCTATAAACTACAGTGATGATATTAGAGACCCTCTGGAGCAGGTAGGACTTGAATAGTGATCTCCTGCTTCAGAGGTAGGGACACTACCACTGCACCACAAGAAACCAAGGATCCTCCTAACTACGTGTATATATTTTTAATCAACCTGTTCAGAGATATTCGGATACACCTCTGGAGCATGTGGGATTCCTACCTGGGTCTCCTGGCTCAGAAACAGGAACACTACAACTGTACTACAACAGCCTCACTCCTAAGTGTATGACATTTTCCTTAAACTGCTAAATAGATGGTACTTTTATTTCTGGGACTTGACTGATTTCAAACAACGCCATCTGATGGGATTTGAATCCATGACCCCAGAACATTAGTAGTGACATTACCAATAAATTGCCATCATCTTCCAGATACCCCGAAATATATATTTTTCTTGTATTCAGAAATGCTGTTCTGCACAACTGAGCCTTTATATTTCCATCACCAAATCACCTGTGGTGTTTGTTTCATCTGTTAACCACCACCCAGTTAATCATCAATGTTTCTAATTGAAAAAGAATGTACACGCAAAGCCCACTAAGAGCAGTGCAAACACTTTTAAATATATTTGTACAATCCAATAATTGTCATCAGCTGTATCTTCTTGACCTTCAATAAAACCATAACTAACTTAACAATGTCATTCACTGGATGTTAACATGCTACTGTGAAGTAGGCATTTTGCCACTCCCAAACTTCTGAAATAGAATGGGCTCTTGTCTCAAAGAGCACAGGACTAACCAGAGTCCATGAGGACCTTATTGAAGTGAAATCTTTATTGTCATATCAGATAATAGTTTATCCATAGAACTGATAATTAATTCCACGGGTACCTGGTCAAAATCAGGCTGGAGGAGAGCTCTAATTGGAGCCTCAAAGGATTGGAAGTCCATGTTGGTCATCTCTGCCAGCCAAAGCTGATCCCATCATTGATAAGTAATCAAACAGAGAGCAGCCTCCCCCCACTGGGGAACTGGTTTCCAATAAACTAATGAAGTACACCCCAAAATAGAACATCACACACACTCTCCGTCTTCATGATGAGCTCGCACTTGTTCACCCAGAAGGATCTGTTCAAGTACCTGACAGGTGAAGCTACTGTGATGGGATTTTGAACCCATGTCCCTCAGGTGTTTGCCTGCACCTTTAAATAACCAGCTCAGTGTCATTACCAGTTCACTGCTCTCTTCCACATTGGAGAAAGTGAGGACTACAGATGCTGGAGATCAGAGTCATGAGTGTAATGCTGGAAAAGCACAGTCGATAAGGCAGCATCCGAGGAGCAGGAGAATCGATGTTTCGGGCATAAGCCCTTCATCAGGAATTCTCTCCCAAATTGCATTAGTGTAGGAAATGCAGTAATCAATACAGACACAATGAGCTCCCACAAACAGTAATGATAATAACAAGATCATATTGTATTTATTTACTCATGGGACATGGGTGTCATCGGCTAGGTCAGCAGTTTTATTGCCGTCCCTAGTTGCCCTTGAGAAGGTGGTGGTGAGCTGCAGTCTTGAACTGCTGCAGTCCATGTGCTGTAGGTCGACCCACAATGCCATTAGGGAGGGATGATGTGGAGGAGCCAGTGTTGGGCTGGGGTGGACAATGTTAAAAACCACATAACACCAGGTTATAATCCAACAGGTTTATTAGGAAGTATTAGCTTTCCTGATGATGGCCCAGTGCTCCGAAAGCTAATACCTCCAAATAAACCTGTTGGACTATAACCTGGTGTTGTGTGTTTTTTTTTACATTAGGGAGGGAATTCCAGGATTTTAACCCAGTGACACTGAAGGAATGGTGGTTTATTTCCAAGTCAGAATGATGAGTGGTTTAGAGAGAAGTGTTTAGTGCTTAGTTGAGCAGGTATTGGTCTGGCGACAAGGGTGTAAGATTGGAAAACCATTTTTGGATTTATCAGGATAAAATGAACGTACAAAAAAGGACAGGAATAGGCTGTTCAGTCCTTCAGAGCTTGCTCTGCCATTTAATAAGACTATTAGTTAAACCACAGCTGTGATATAATAATCAAGTCTAGTCTCCATGTTTTAGGGGAAATGAATACGTTTGTCTGTGCTCTTTTGAATTTAGAAGAATGAAAGACAACCTTATTGAAACACACAAGATACGTACAGGACTCGGCAAGATTGATGTAGAATGGTTGTTCCTTGTGAGAGAGTCTGGGTCTTCAGGGCATCATTTCAGAGTAAGGGGTTGCCTAGCTAGGACAGAAATGAGGAAGAATTTCATCTCTCAGAGGAGAGTGAATCTGTGCAAGTCTTTACTGCAGAGGGCTGTCACTCAATTGTGTTGAAGGCTGAGGTAGAGGGATTTTTAATCAGTAAGGGGAATCAATGGTTATGGTGCAAGGGCAGGAAAGTGGGGTTGAGGATTATCGGGTTAGCCATGATGTCATTAAATGGTGGAACAGACTCGATGGCCCAAATGATCTATTTCTGGTCCTAGGTTACATGATGTTATGTTATCTTGATGTCATCAGCAACTTTAGCGACCATACCTTCAGTCCCTTCATCCGAGTTGTTTATGTAGATTGTAAATAGTTGAGTTCCTAGCACTGATCCCTGGGGATGATCATGTGTTAATCTTGCCAACCTGAAGAGGACCCTTTATGCCTACTCTCTGCTTCCTATTAGCAGGCAGCATTCTGTCCTTGCCAATATGCTACTCATTACACCATGATCTTTTTTTTTAAACTCAAATATTTGTGAAATGCCTTCTGGAACATCTATATGTTCCCCTTTATCCCCAGTATGTGTAGCATCTACAAAGAATTCCAATGGATTGATTAAAAATGATTTCCCTTTCAAAAATCCATGTTGACTCTGCCTGATTACCTTGCATATATCCATGTGCCCTGCTATAACATCTTTCATAATAGCATCTATTTTCCCTGTGACAGATATTAAGACAACTGCCCCATAGTTTCCAGCTTTCTGTTTCTGTTCCTTTTTGAATAAAAGAGGTACATTTGTTTATTCCACTCTAAAAGGTGCTTCTCCAAATTAAGTGTGTTCTGAAAAATTAAAACCAATGCACCAACTATTTCACTAGCAACTTCCTTTCAGAGCCAAGGATCCACCAGGGCCTCAGGCCTTATTAGCCCACAGTTCCAACAACTTGCTCAGTCCCACAGTGATTATAATTTTCCTGAGTTCCTCCCTTCTATTTCCTGGTTTATTGCTGTTTCCGGGATGTTACTTTTATTGTCTGTAATGAACATTGGTGCAAAATTTCTGTTTGATTCATCATCTGCTGTCTTATTTTCCAACATTATTTCTCTAAACTCACTGTTTGTCAGATTAATCATTCTCTTTAATAAAATATATATAAAGGCGATCTGATTTTGTATTTCTGGCTAACTTTCTCTTCTATTCTAATTTTTCCTTCCTTATGAATCAAAGTCTTTATGTGTTTTATTTCTTTATTTTTAGTCTTCTGATATGACACCCCTATTTCCACAATTAATTGCTTTTTCTTTAAGATTTTCAGTTAACTTTTCCAGTTAACAATGCACGATGGATCTGTCCCTTGGAATTCTTCTTATTTGTTGAATGCAGTTAGAGTTATAGAGTCATAGAAATGTACAGCACGGAAACAGACCTTTCGGTCCAAGTCATCCTTGCTGACCAGATATTCCAACCCAAACTAGTCCCACCTGCCAGCAGCTGGCCCATATCCCTCCAAATCCTTCCTATTCATATACCCATCCAAATGCCTCTTAAATGTTGTAATTGTACCAGCCTCCATCACTTCCTCTGGCAGCTCAGTCCATACAGGTACCACTCTCGGCATGAAAAAGTTGCCCCTTAGATCTCTTTTATAACTTTCCCTTCTCACCCTAAATCTCACCATAAACTATGCCCTCTAGTTCTAGACTCCCCCACCCCAGGGAAGAGACTTTCCATGCCCCTCATGATTTTATACACCTCTGTAAGGTCACCGCTCTGCCTCCGACACTCCAGTGAAAACAGCCCCAGCCTATTCAGCCTCTCTCTCTATAGCTCAAATCCTTTCAGGTTTCACAACATGTTTCCGATAGGAAGGAGACCAGAATTGCACGCAATATTCTAAAAAGTGGCCAAATCAATGTCCTGTACAGCCACAACATGACCTCCCAACTCCTGTACTCAATACTCTGACCAATAAAGGAAAGCATACCAAATGCCTTCTTCACTATCCTATCTACCTGCAACTCTACTTTCAAGGAACTTTGAACCTGCATTCCAAGGTCTCTTTGTTCAGCAACACAACCCAGGACCTTACCATTAAGTGTATAAGTCCTGCTAAGATTTGCTTTTCCAAAATGCAGCACCTCACATTTATCTAAATTAAACTCCATCTGCCACGTCTTAGCCCATTGGCCCATCTGATCAAGATCCTGTTGTAATCTGAGGTAACCCTCTTCACTGTCCACTACACCTCCAATTTTGGTGTCATTTGCAAATCTACTAACTATACCTCTTATGCTCACATCCAAATCATTTTATATAAATGATGAAAAGTAGAGGACCCAGCACAGATCCTTGTCGACTCCACTGGTCACTCCACTGGTCACAGACTTCCAGTCTGAAAAACAATTCTCCACCACCACCCTCTGTCTTCTACCTTTGACCCAGTTCTGTATCCAAATGGCTAGTTCTCCCTGTATTCCATGAGATATAACTTTGCTAATTAGTCTCCCATGGGGAACCTTGTCGAACGCCTTACTGAAGTCCATATAAATCCTGATGAAGAGCCCCTGCCCGAAACATCGATTTTCCTGCTCCTCAGATGCTGCCTGACCTGCTGTGCTTTTCCAGCACCACTCTAATCTTGACTCTAATCTCCAGCATCTGCAGTCCTCACTTTTGTCTCCATATAGATCACGCCTACCGCTCTGCCCTCGTCAATCCTCTTTGTTACTTCTTCAAAAAACTTAATCAAGTTTGTGAGACATGATTTCCCATGCACAAAGCCATATTGACTATCCCTAATCAGACCTTTCCTTTCCAAATACATGCACATCCTGTCCCTCAGGATTCCCTCCAACAACTTACCCACCACCGACATCAGGCTCACTGGTCTATAGTTCCTTAGCTTGTCCTTACCACCCTTCTTAAACAATGGCACCATGTTAGCCAACCTCCAGTCTTCCGGCACCTCTCCTGTGAATATCGATGATACAAAATTCTCAACAAGTGGCCCAGCAATCATTTCCCTAGCTTCCCACAGAGTTCTCGGGTACACCTGATCAGGTCCTGGAGATTTATCCACTTTTATGTGTTTCAAGACATCCAGCACTTCCTCCTCTGTAATATGGACATTTTTCAAGATGTCACCATCTATTTCCCTACAGTCTATATCTTCCATATCCTTTTCCACAGTAAATACTGATGCAAAATATTCATTTAGTATCTCCCCCATTTTCTGCGGTTCCACACAAAGGCCGCCTTGCTGATCTTTGAGGGGCCCTGTTCTCTCCCTCATTACCATTTTGTCCTTAATGTATTTGTAAAAACCCTTTGGATTCTCCTTAACTCTATTTGCCAAAGCTATCTCATGTCCCCGTTTTGCCCTCCTGATTTCCCTCTTAAGTATACTCCAACTTTCGTTATACTCTTCTAAGGATTCACTTGATCTATCCTGTCCATACCTGACATATGCTTCCTTCTTTTTCTTAACCAACTCTCAATTTCTCTAGTCATCCAGCATTCCCTATACCTACCAGCCTTCCCTTTCACCCTGACAGGAATATACTTTCTCTGGATTCTTGTTATCTCATTTTCCAGGCTTCCCATTTTCCAGCCGTCCCTTTACCTGCGAACATCTGCCTCCAATCAGCTTTCAAAAGTTCTTGCCTAATACCGTCAAAATTGTCCTTCCTCCAATTTAGAACTTCAATTTTTAGATCTGGTCTATCAATATTTTAAAACTAATTGAATTATGGTCGCTGGCCCCAAAGTGCTCCCCCACTGATACCTCAGTCACCTGCCCTGCCTTATTTCCCATGAGTAGGTCAAGTTTTGCACCTTCTCTAGTAGGTACATCCACTTATTGAATCAGAAAAATTCCTTGTACACGCTTAACAAATTTCTCTCCATCTAAACCCTTAACACTATGGCAGTCCCAGTCTATGTTTGAAAGTTAAAATCCCCTACTATAACCACCCTATTATTCTTACAGATAGCTGAGATCTCCTTACAAATTTGTTTCTCAATTTCCCTTTGACTATTAGGGGGTCTATAATACAATCCCAATAAGGTGGTCATCCCTTTCTTATTTCTTAGTTCCACCCAAATAACTTCTTTGGATGTGTTTCTGGGAATATCCTCCCTCAGCACAGCCGTAATGCTATCCCTTATCAAAACTGCCACTCCCCCTCCTCTCTTGCCTCCCTTCCTGTCCTTCCTGTCGCATTTGTATCCTGGAACATTAAGCTGCCAGTCCTGTCCGTCCCTAAACATATTTCTGTAATTGCTATGATATCCCAGTCCCATGTTCCTAACCCTGAGTTCATCTGCCTTCCCTGTTAGGCCTCTTGCATTGAAATAAATGCAGTTTAATTTATCAGTCCTACCTTATTCTCTGCTCTGTTCCTGCCTGCCCTGACTGTTTGACTCGCTTCTTTTCTCAACTGTACTAGCCTCAGATTGATGTCTTTCCTCACTATCTCTCTGGGTCTCACTGTGCCCCCACCGTCCCCTCCCCCACACCCCTACTTTAATAGTTTAAATCCTCCTGAGCAGCTCTAGCAAATCTCCCTGCCCCCAGTGTATTAGTCCTCTTCCCATTCAGGTGCAATCTGCCGTTCGTGTAATGATCGCTTCTACCCCAAAACAGCTGCCAATGATCCAAAAATGTGAACCCTTCTTCCATACACCAGTTCCTCAGCCATGCATTCATCTGCTCTATCGTCCTATTCCTGCCCTCACTAGCCCGTAGCACTGGGAGTAATCCAGTAACCCAAAAAGTATCTTCTTTTTAAATTCCTATCTAACTCGCTATATTCTCCCTTAAGTATCTCCTCCTTTTCTCTTCCTATGTCATTGGTTCCAATGTGTACAATGATCTCCTGCTGGTCCCTCTCCCCCGTGAGAACATTCTGCACCCTCTCTGAGACATCTTTGATCCTGGCACCAGGGAAGCAACACACCATTCTGATTTTCCGCTGCTGGCCACAGAAATGTCTGTCTGTGCCTCGGACTAGAGAGTCCCCTAACGCAATTGATCTCTTGGAACGTGACATGCCCCTCATTGCATTAGAGCCAGTCTCGATACCAGAAACTTGGCTGTTTGTGCTGCATTCCTCTGAGAATCCATCACTCCCTACATTTTCCAAATCAGCATACTTGTTTGAAATGGGGATAGCCACAGAAGACTCCTGCACTACCTGTCTGTCTCTCTTTCCGAGAGTTAACCCATCTATGTGACTGTACCTGCAACTTTTTCCCCTTCCTGTAACTGCCAGCCATCACATCCCCTTGCTCTTGTAACTTTATCCTGTATTTTCTGAAATATTCCCTTCTGTTGCTGCCACTGCGTCTCTATTGACCCCATCCTTTGATGTAATTTGTCAATTCATTCTAGCCAGCACTGCTCTCTAATTACTCTGGTTGAAATTGAAAAAATAGTCACGGACCCGCTTCTCTTTCCTCAACCCGAATGAAACATTGGGTCATATTATGGTTGTTGTTACCTGGACAGCCTTCAGTGCGAGATCATTGCTCAACACCAGGTCTGTTATCACTGGCTCCACCTCCTTTAAGAATGATCCTGAAAACATTTGGTGAGGCCTCTTCTGGAATACCGTGTCCAGTTCTGATTACCCAGCTATAGGAAGGATATTGTCAAGTTGGAGAGGGTTCAGAAGAGATTTACCAGGATATTGCCGGGTATGGAAGGTTTGGGTTATAAAGAAAGACTGGATAGGCTGGGACCTTTTTTCACTGGAGCAGAAGAGTTTGAAAAGCGACCTGATAGAAGTTTATAAAATAATGAGGAGTATAGATAGAGTTAATGGTAGTTGTCTTTTCCCTAGAATGGGGAATTTTAAGACTAAAGGGCATATTTTTAAGGTGAGGGGAGAGAGATTTAAAAAAAACACAATGAGAGGCAAAATGTTTTACATAGAGGGTGGTTCATATGTGGACTGAGCATCCTGGGGAAGTGGTGAATGTGGGTACAATTACATTACAAAGACATTTGGATAAATACGTGAATGGGAAAGGGTTGGAGGGATATGGACCAGGAGGAGGCAGGAGGGCCTAGCTTAGTTTGAGATTATGTTCGGTATGGACGGGTTGGACCGAAGGGTCTGTTTCCATGTTGTACAACTCTATGACTCTATTACTCCTCTTTAGGCTTTTCCCTTTGACTTTTCTGGTAAAATCTCCTGTGATACTCAGTGTGCCTTTCTGACAAGGTCTCATTATTTCTTTCTTCGACTCAGTGGTTACTGTTAGGGTCTGTACAATCCTGACGAGTGACAATATGGAGCAGCTCCCAGATGGTCATCATTGACCCATGGGGAAGTTAATCGCAATGGGTGGGGTTAGGGGGAAGTTTGGAATATGGGTGAGGTGAGTGCGGGTGGGGTGGTATGTGGGGGAGTATGAGTGTGGGTGTGGCTATTGGTGTTTTTGGGGGTATTGGTGTGGGTGGATTTAGAGAGTGGGTGGGTATGTGGGTATGGTTTGGTGTATGGATGTGGGTGGGAACTCTGGTGTGGGTGTGGGTATGGTTTGAGTGGGGGTATTGGTATGGATGTGGGTGTGAATGGAGGTGACGGGTGTGGGTATGGTTGGGTGTGTGGATAGTGTAGGGTTTGGGTGCAGGTGAGGGTGGGTGTGTGTATGGGTTTGGGTATGGTGGGGTGGAGAGGGGCTATCGATGTGGGAGTGCATAGGTAGATGGGGGTATGGGGTAAGGGTGCGATGGAGTAGGGTTAGACAAATAATTCAATCAACTATTCTTTCCCTGCAGTTTGACCTTGGCCAGGCAGAAGGTTGTTGCAGTGTGATAGGCATGGGTCCACAGGTATTTAGGGTGTTAGCTGGGAATCTGACTCCTCTGTCTCTATGAGGGACAGTTTCCTGCAGCTTGTGTGTACATGCATATACCCCCAGTCTTTCTCCCTGTTAATCTCACCTGGGGTTTTAACTGGCTGACTCACCTCTCCCAGGAGATCACCTGATTTTGCCTGTGAGGGTACTGGCAGTGTTTACACACAAGGTTTTTGCAACAGTATGGGATAGTCTGGCTGGAACAGAGAGTGTTTCCCTACAGTAAGGGATGGAGGTCACTGGACAGTGGTCAGGAGTGAGAACCCTGGTTGACAATTTTTAAAACCCTCTTGCTTAGTGAGCCCCCAAGCTCTGAAGCAAACTGTAGCCCCTATAAGGAAAAAGTGAGGACTGCAGACGCTGGAGATTGGAGTTGAGAGTGTGGCGCTGGAAAAGCACAGCAGGTCGGGCAGCATCCGAGGAGCAGGAGAATCCTGCCTGACCTGCTGTGCTTTTCCAGCGCCACACTCTCGACTGCAGCCTCTATAAGACCACTGCGGACTGCTTTAGTGCTCTACTGAAGCCAACATCAGGTCCAAAGCAAAAACACTCAATGTCATGAGCTTAATACTGTGTGAGTTTGTTTACAATTGAATCCCCCCACCCCCAGCCCCACCCAACAGTCTACATTGATTCATTCACTTATGGCAGCAACTCTTTCAGTTCCCTGATTAAATCCTATTTGAATAGAGGCACTGAAACACTTTCCAGTTATTCCTGTTTGTCAATGAGGTCTGTAACTGTGGAAGGCACTGGCGTCAGTCTGCTGTTACTGATCACTCTCATTTGTTTTGTTGAATGAGTGGATAAAGATATCAGGGAAAGTGCCTCTGTAGATTATGAGGCCATGCTTGCTTAATCAGAGAGTGGAAGAGGAAAGGAACGTTTTAAAAAAAGCTCAGAACACAACTTGGTCTACTGATGGCGAAACAGACAAGGAAATAATTTCCACAGCATTCAGGAATGAACTGTCACTGTGGCCATATCTCTTCATCAGTGTGACTGGGGCATGGCAGTATGCTTTCTGCTATAGACTTACCCAGTAATGGTTTGAGCAGCCCCAGTAATCCAGACATCCAAAGAAGACCTCTCGCGATAACAAACGCTTACTGAATGTACCAGCAGCAAGCATCAAACTCCCCCATACTCCACAACCAGTTCTGCTCTGAGTTAAAAATCACACAACACCAGGTTAGAGTCCAACAGATTTATTTGGAATCACTAGCTTTCGGAGCGCCGCTCCTTTGTCAGGTAGCTGTGGAGCAGGATCACAGAGTTAGGAGGTCATGTTGCAGCTGTACAAGACATTAGTTAGGCCACATTTGGAATATTTTGTGCAAACCTGGTCTCCTTCCTATCGGAAGGATGTTGTGAAACTTGAAAGGGTTCCGAAAAGATTTACAAGGATGTTGCCAGGGTTGGAGGATTTGAACTATAGGGAGAGGTTGAATAGGCTGGGGCTGTTTTCCCTGGAGTGTTGGAGGCTGAGGGGTGACCTTATAAAGGTTTATAAAATCATGAGGGGCATGGATAGGATAAATAGACAAAGTCTTTTCTCAGGGGTGGGGGAGTCCAGAACTAGAGCGTATAGGTTTAGGGTGAGAGGGGAAAGATATAAAAGAGACCCGAGAGGCAATGTTTTCACGCAGAGGGTGGTACATGTATGGAATGAGCTGCCAGAGGAAGTGGTGGAGGCTGGTACAATTGCAATATTTGAAGGGCATCTGGATGGGTATATGAATAGGAAGGGTTTGTAGGGATATGGGCTGGGTGCTGGCAGGTGGGACTAGACTGGGATGGGATATCTGGTGGGCATGGACGGTTTGGACCGAAGGGTCTGTTTCCATGTTGTACATCTTTATGATTCTGTGACTCTAAGACACAAAATTTTCAGCAAAGGTTACAGTGTCATGCAGCTGAAACGATATGTTGAACAACAGTTCTGATCTGAGCATAGAGAGCTGGGGTTGGGGGTGGGAGGGTGGGTGTGAGAAAACCTTATAAAGTGGGTAGGAAAAATTGAGAAAACAAAATTCAATTCAGAAAAACAGGAGCATATATTGTAAATGGGGGAGTGGCAGAGAGTACAAAATGCAAGAAGTTATGGTAAACCTTGACGAAACACTCACTATTTAACAGCCAGATTAACTAGTTGCTCAGTTTCACAGCAAGGTTAGAGTGAGACTGAGCTGAGGTGATCATAATGATCAGGATTTGGAGGAGCCGGTGTTGGACTGGGGTGTACAAAATTAAAAATCACACAACACCAGGTTATAGTCCAACAGGTTTAATTGGAAGCACACTAGCTTTCGGAGCGACGCTCCTTCATCAGGTGGTAGTGGAGGGCTCGATCGTAACACACAGAATTTATAGCAAAAATTTACAGTGTGATGTAACTGAAATTATACATTGAAAAATTAATTGTCTGTTAAATTGTCAATTTTTCAATATATGATTTCAGTTACATCACACTGTAAAGTTTTGCTATAAATTCTGTGTTAGGATTGAGACCTCCACTACCACCTGATGAAGGACCTTTGCTCCGAAAGCTAGTGTGCTTCCAATTAAACCTGTTGGACTATAACCTGGTGTTGTGTGATTCTTAATAATGATCAGGGATACTCATTGTCTAACTGAGGAGGAACAGTTTCCAAAGATGGGGGATGGGAGTCAGTGAACTAAGGGGCACAGGTTGAAAATAATTGCCAGGAAGGGGAGATGTGAAGAAATATTTTAACACAATGAGGGGTTGTGTTTTGTCTTGTGTTGCCTAAAAGGGCAGTGGAAACAGATTCAAATAGAAACTTCCAAACATTTTGATAAATATTTGAAGGGGAAGAGAATACATGGCTGTGGGGAAAGAGTAGGGGGTGGTGGAGATAATAGAATGGCTCTTACAAAGCACTGCCACAGGCATCATGGGCGAAACGGTCATCTTCTGAGCTTCTCCACATGAACGATTTCCATTCACCCTGTATTCAGTTCAGGGTTATGATGGCTGTGTTTTACCCCAGTGCACTGAAGCAGATCAGAGTGGCGAGATGATTCTCAGCATTTTTATAAACCAGTTTGCTCTTGTTATAAAATAGGCAGGTGTGGTTCTAGAAAATTCCTTTGCTTTGTTTAACCAACTCTTTTGATCTTAATGAAGAAAAATATTAATGAGATCCAACACCAGGAATTACGAGGAAAATTCTCACCACTAAGCTTACTATTAATAGATTAGTTTGTAACTTGTACATAATTTACACTGTTTTTCAAATCTAATCTTTGTGAAAAGAAATAGGAATTTATCTGAGGCACATCTGCTTCCATAAAGAGGATAACCTATCCCCTGGCTTTCAGTCACCCTCCATAATCTCAGCAAGTTGTTCTGGCGACATGGGTTGGAATCCTGCCATTGCAGAGGGTGACCTTTGAATTCAATAAAGGTCTGGAATTAAAAGATCACCAAATGGTGACCATTTCATCATTGTTGATTGTCATTTGGTTCACTAATGGCTGTTAGGGGAGGAAGCCTGCCAGCCCTATCCAGCCTGGCCTACATGTGATGCCAGACTCACAGCGATGTGTTTGACTTTCAACTGCCTTCTGGACAATTAGGGGTGACCCAGCCAGAGATGCCCACATCCTGTGAGTAAATAGGAAAGTAAGGGGTCCGTTCTCGAAAGGGATCCTTCTCAGTGAGCAATAGCAAGCTATTTGGCCAGGGAGGGATCACAGTGCAGTCTAATCCTGTGTTAATCTGTCACGGGGGGGGGGAGGGGGGGCCTCCAGATTTGTGTGTGAACATGATTCATTTCTGTCATTGAGTCAGAGAGTCTCAAGCACAGAGATGAGCTCTTTGGCCCAAACTGGTCCATGCCAACCAAAATGTCCATCCACACCTACCCCAATTCCCTGCACTTGGCCCATATCATTCTAAACCTCTCCTATCCATGTATTTGTCCAAATGTCTTTTAAATGTCTTTAATGTGCCTGCTTCAACCACTTCCGTTGGCAGCTCATTCCCTACCTTCAGGTGCCAGAACTAAATTCAATAGGGACTTCAGGGGAAATGTCTCAAACTAGAGAGTTAATAGAATATAGAGCTCGCTCCCCCACAGAGGAGATGAGGTGAATGGTATCAGGAGGAAGCTGGATAAACACAAGGGTGAAAAAAATAGAAAGGTATGATGATGGAGTGAGAGGGGAAGGCTTGTGTGAAGCAGAATGACTGGGCTAGATTTGATGAAAGGATTGACCTGTTGCTGTGAACAGTGTGTATTATCGAAGGTGTTGAGTGTGTAAAGGTATGTAAATCGCTAATTAGCTGTCTGCATATTTCATTCCATAATTCATAATTAGAATAGCAGCATACCACAGCTGACATTTTTGGTCAGTACCCAAATTGGATGTGGAGCCAACAGCTATAAGCCATTATTAAAGCAACTTTAATTTCCAGTGATGTGGCTACATGAGTCAGACATACCATCAGAAGGTGCTCTTGGGACACCTTGGGCTTCATTACTCACATGTTCCCAAAGGGAAACCAATGGACAACTTCCACACTCACAATCAGAAAAGGCTCCTGTTGAACCGATATCTTTAATGTTGTCCTTCTCCCCCACTATACTGATCTAGTGCATAATACATTGAAACACATCTTGCCTCAACCATTCCCTTGAGAGTGAGTTCCCCTTTCTAATTACTTTCTGAATGAAAGGTTTCCCTTGAATTCTTTATTTGATTTAGTCGAGACTGCTGTATTTATGTTTGACCTGTCATTTTGTAAGTGCTTCCATTATAAATTCCACATTAAGAATGGAGACTGCAGATATTTATTTGTCACACTGTAACTGCACCTTCCTGCTGAGACCAGGACTCCACACTTTTATCCATTTACCCCCACACTCTAACTCCATCACCTGACAATGATAGAGCATTGCTAAGGAGCAGAACACAATTAGACAGATGTCTGGCTCCTAGTGGACTATGCCTGAACAAAGTGGATATTCTAAGGTCTGCCAGAAACCTATTGGTCTTCCAGTGTAAGAGTGCCCAAACCACGTGTTGCAGACTGGCATATTCCTGGGTTATATGTTGAGAGATACACAAAGCTGAGGCCAGTTAATGCTCCATGTAGAAGGATAAGGCACTCCATCCTGTGGGCTGAAAACTCATCGAATCTCTCAGGAAGAATGTTTTGATGTGAAACACCTCTTGCAAATATAACCTGTACAGTTCTGAAGTACTGTATATAGAGCCACATACCATAGTACCCTACAAACTGGACTCAATGCATTATATTTATGAGAGATTTTAACTGTTACATCATATAGTTTTAATGAATTCCATGAACAAAATTAACTTTTGGGAAGAGTTAGACATCTGATCAGAACAGAAGGATGTTTAACTGTGATGCCACCATAGTGATAAAGCTGCCTGAAATGCACTGTCAAACCATGAGCAGGGGGAGCTGGATGAGGCCTCAGTAGAGCTATTGGTAACCATGGCAATAAACCTTGTTATGAATTGTCATTAACAAAACAGAAGAGGAGTAAGGGTCAGCTATTCAACACCTGGAGTCTTCACCACAATGGAATTCCACATGATCATGGCTGATCTTCTCAACATTAACTCTCATTTGCTGCTGTATCCTCACATAAATTAATCAGTGCCCAAATCTATTGGTTTATGTCTTCAGTTTCCTCAGCGGTTGGGCTCCAAGGGACGTCTCCCGAGAAAATTCCAAATGTTTGCAACAATATTGGTGGCACGGTGGCTCAGTGGTTAGCACTGCTGCCTCACAGCACCAGAGTCCCAGGTTCGATTCCAGCCTCGGGCGACTGTCTGTGTGGAGTTTGCACATTCTCCCCGTGTCTGCGAGGGTTTTCTCCGGGTGCTCCGGTTTCCTCCCACAGTCCAAAGATGAATTGGAGGTTCGGTGTGGACTGGTTAGGCCGAAGGGCCTGTTTCCACTGTAGGGAATCTAATCTAATCAATATGTGTGAAGAACATTCTCCTTATTCCAGTCCAAAATGAGCAGCTACTTATCCTGAACTCGCCAGAATAAAAGCGAAATACTGCGGATGGAAGGTCATTAGCATGGAACATTAACTCTGTTCCTCTCTGTCATAGGTGCTGCCACACCCACTGACTGTTTCCGGCACCTTCGGTTTTTATTATCTATTTTTTATAGTCAGTCCCTTCATTGTCATTGATAAAGATTGTAAATAGCTGAAGTCCCAGCACTAACCCTTGAGGCACTCCTCTTGTTAAAATCTGTCATCCTGAAAATAACCCACCTGTTGCTACTCATTGTTATGCTCTTAAAGGCTACAATTTAATGTTAGTATATTACCTCCAATCTCTCAAACCTTGACCTTTTTTTCATTCACTTGTGAAACATGTCCTCCCTGGCTGGGCCCAGCGTTTAATGCCCCCTCTCTAGTTGCCCCTTGAAAAGGTGATGGTGAGCTGCTTTCTTGAATCTCTGCAGTCCATGTGCTGTAGGTAGATCCAGAATGCTATTTGGAAGGGAATTCCAAGATTTTGACTCAGCAACAGTGAAGGAATGGCAATATATTTCCAAGTCAGGTTTGTAGGGAACTTGCAGGTGGTGGGGTTTCCATGTATCAGGTCCAAGCCTGGATATTGTCCAGATCTTGTTGCCTTTGAACCTGGACAGCTTCAGGATCTGAGGAGTCAGAAAGTGTGCTGAATATTAAGCAACATCGGCAATCATCCCCACATCTGACCTTCTAACGGAGGGAAGGTCATTGATGGTGCAGCTGAAGATGGGTGAGCCGAGGGCACTACCCTGGGAACTCCTGCAGAGATGTCCTGGAGCTGAGATGACTGATCTCCAGCAACAACAACCATCTTCCTATGTACCATGTATGATTCCAGCCAGTGGAGAGTTTATCCCCTGATATCTATTGATTCCAGTTTTGCTAAGGCTCCTTGATGCTGCACTCAGTTGAATGCAGCCTTGATGTCAAAGGCTGTCACTCTCACCTCCTCCATGGAATTCAGCTCTTTTGTCCAGGTTTGAACCAAGGCTGTAATGAGGTCAGGAGCTAAGTGGCCCTGGCGGAACCCAAACTGGGTGTCCCTGAGCCAGTTATTGCTGAGGAGGTGCTGCGTGATAGCATGTTGATGACACCTTCCATCACTATTTACTGATAATCGAGAGTAGGCTGATGGGGCAATTTTCCACATTGTTGGGTAGATGCTAGTGTTGTAACTGTACTTGGCTAGGGGAGTGGCAAGTCTGGAGTCTTTACTATTAACGCTGGAATGTTGTCAGGGCCTGTAGCCTTTGCAACATCCAATGCCTCCAATCATGTCTTAATACCCTGTGGAGTGAATCAGATTGGCTGAAAACTGGTATCTGTGATGTTACAGACTAAAAGCAGGCCAAGGTGGATCATCCACTCAACACTTCTGGCTAGAGATTGCTGCAAATGCTTCAGTCTTATCTGTTCCACCATTGAGGTTGGGGATATTTGTGGACTCTCCTCCACCAGTGAGGTGTTTAATTGTCCACCATCATTCACGACTGAATGTGGCAGGATTGCAGAGCTTAGATCTGATCTATTGGTTGTAGGATTGTTTAGCTCTGTCTAACACTGGCTGCTTATGCTGTTTGGCAAGTAGTCCTGTTTGGTAGCCTCACCAGGCTGACACTGCACCTTCAGGTATGTCTGGTGCTGCTCCTAGCATGCTCTCCTCCATTGAATGTTGTGCAACTATCTTCCGTATAGGACCTTTATTGAATGCTTTTTGAAAATACAAATATATGACCACTTCTTCCCACTTTTCTACCCTACTATTTATATCTTTGCGTCATGCCCAGCACAAATAAGCTAGTTGTAGTTTGTTGGAAGTGAATTGTCTCAGCTCCAGGACATCTTTGTAGGAATTCCTCAGGGTAGGGTACTAGCTGCAATCATCTTTAGCTGCTTCATCAATAACCTACTCTCCATCATGTTTACTAAAGAGTGCACAATGTTTAACACCTTTTGCAATTCCTTTCCTCAGAAACCAAAGCAGCCCATGCTCATCAGCAGCGAGACCTGAACAACTTCCAGGTTTGGTTGATAAATGGCAAATAACATTTGAGCATCACAAGTGTCAGTTAGTGATGATCTCAAATAAAAGAGAAACTAACTATCTTCCCTTGACATACAATGGATGTACAGTTTCCACACAGATACTGCGGTTACAAGATATTACAACAGGATTCTGGGTGAGGTTCCACAAGTTATTATGTTTCCAGACAAAATACCCTAAATCATTAAGCTCCCTGGTCAGGAGAGATAAACTGGCTCCCCTTCTTTGAACACCCAACCCCTTGTTTAGTCATAACAAGGTTAATTTTAAAGGTCCCTCCCTTATGGATGACGTTCTCCCAGATCTATGTTTAACAAATGCCAATTTAACCGGGTTTACTTGAGTGAACAAAAAGGTGGGTTCATTAGCTACCAACCATGAAAAATATTAACAAACACATGTACACAGATTAGAAATAAGAAATAAGTTCTTAAAAAGATGAAAGTTATAAGATATATTTAACAGTACATTCGAAAAATAGATATTGGAAAGTTAACAGTTGAGCCTTTGAGTTTGGGAATCTTGGCTTTTATTAGTCGCTTGCAATATTTTTGCCCTGTTTTTATTTGACGGTGGTTGGGTGGGAGGACAGGAGTGGGTGTCTCTTTGTACCTGCAATGCATGGGTGACTAGTGGGTGGTTCTTCAACTATGACCTTCACAAAACACTTGTGCTTGAACCCAGGCCAGTACCCGTAAGCACAAACCGATAGAACTGCGGATGCTGGAAATCAGAAACAAAACAAATTGCTGGAAAAGCTCAACAGGTCTGGCAACATCTGTGGAGATGTTGGATCTGAAATGTCAACTCTGATTTCTCTCCACAGATGCTGCAGACCTGCTGAGCTTTTCCAGCAATTTCTGTCTTTGTTTCTAGTACCCATGAACCTCAGTTTGCAAGCACGCCCTCTTGCACTGTCATACGCAATCATCTTTTAACTCTTTTTCTTCGTATATTCCTGAAAAAGCAATGCACAAAAAAATGTGTGCAAAAGGTGGCTTTCTGCTGGAAGGGGAAGATAGTTAGCCCTCACGTTATCTCTTTATGTTACATCGCTTTGAAATCTCCCTGGCATACTACGTGTGTGATATTCCATAGGGTCCCCTACAAGACATTGCCGGACAGCTCTGAGCTTACCTTTGCACTTTTTCTTTGTCTGAGATCGTGTACTTTTAGAAAAACAACTTGGAATTAAAGGTTAAAATTGTCCATATTATTTCAGGGTTCTGATCCATTATCGTGATGAAAAGCTGGTAAAATATTGCAAATTCTGTGACGAGTAACTCATCTCCTGACTCCCCAAAGCCTGCCCACCATCTACAAGGCACAAATCATGAGTGTGATGAAATACTCCCCACTTGCCTGGATGGGTGCAGCTCCAACAACACTCAAGAAGCTTGACACCATCCAGGACAAAGCAGCCCACTTGATTTGCACCACATCCAGAAATATCCACTCCCTCCACCACCGACACTTAGTAGCAGCAATGTCTACCATCCAAACCATGGATGGCAGCAACTCACTAAGGCTCCTTTGACATCACCTTCCCAACACACAATTACTTCCATCTTGAAGGACGAGGCCAGAAGATACATGGGAACACCACCCCCTGCCAGTTCCCCTCCAAGGCACTCACCATCCTGACTTGGAAATATATCACCGTTCCTTCAGCGTCAAGATCCTGGAACTCCTCTTTAAGGGGATTGTGGGTCGGCCTGCACAACATGGACTGCAGTGGTTGAAGATAATGGCTCATGACCACCAGTCCCAGGGGAACTGGGAATAAGCAACAAATGTTGGCCCTTGCCAATGGCACCCACACACTGTGAAAAGATACAACAAAAACACCAAAAAATAATGTTTACTAAACACAATTTTTCTTTCAAAAATCCTGTTGACTTTGCCTAATTATTTTGTGATTTTTCAATTACCCCTTACCATTAGTTTTTACTAATTTTGAGTAAAAATTATGTATTTCCTTTATACATCAACTCCAGATGTGAAATGTAATTATTTGTTACTGAACCACATGGTCATTTTTTCGCTTGTTCCTTCAACAACAGTTTGTTTGGTTGGAAACACTGTCCAAATAATCACCCAGTGAGGCCTTATTATCGGTTGCAGTGCTGTAAAACCTTAGTAATTAATAGAATGGTTTCTTGTCGCAGATTTAGACTTCCAGGAAATGAATAATTAATCTTGATGTTTGGAGTCCAGTTCTGTTTGTTTTCATTTGGAAACTGCACTGGCACACATTCTCCCTGCCAAGTGGAAAGTGTTAATGATTTGTTGCATTGTGAATATTTCAGATCCTTTAAATTAATCACGCCACTATGCCTGTTTTCTGACATTTTCAAACAATATGTATTTTCCACTGAACTACTCTAACCAAACTATTTTGTTTTGCCTCAGTTGTGCATTGTAAACCTGGAGAATGAATGATTTAGTTAAATATTGCTACTAAGAAAGTTTTCAAGATTCCTTAGACAGTACCTTCCAAACCCATGCCCACTTTCATGTAGAAGGACAAGGGTAGCAGATACATGGGGACACCGCCCCCTTGCATGTTCCTCTCCAAACATCATTCCTGACTTGGAAATATATCAGTGAGCTGCCACCACATTCTCAGGGCAGTTAGGAAGAAGGTAGGTAGATAAAGATGACACAATCAGCGATGCTAAGGCTTGATAGCGAATTTAAAAAAAACATAGACAAGCAGGAGGCTGGAAGAACACAGCAAGCTAGGCAGCATCAGGAGGTGGAGATCAACATTTTTGGGTGTAACCCATCAGGACTGGGGTTGGATGTAATGGTATCTGCCAGATAAAGGGGATGGGGAGGGGGCAGGGTGGTGAAATGGGGAGAGGCGAAGACAGGTAGAAGGTACGACCTTGTTCGTCAATGGGAGGAATGAATCCGGTTGGTGGTTGAGAGGAATGGAAGGAAGGGGGAAGGGCTGGGAAGGGAATTGGGGGATGGGAAAGGAGTTGAGTTGAAATTGGAGAACCCAATGTTGAATCCTCTGGGCTATAGGCTGCCCAGGAGGAAGGAGAGGTGTTGTTCCTCCAATTTTCGGTTTGATTTGTTGTGGCAATGGAGGAGGCCAAGGATGGTCATGTCAGATCAGGGCGACCAAACATAAACTAAGGGAATGTTTCGCTGAGCACCTCAGTTGGGCCCACAGAGGCCGACCAGACCTCCCAGTCACCACCCATTTTAATTCCCCTTCCCACTCCCTTTCTGACATGACCATCCTCAGCCTCCTCCAGTGCCATAACAAATCAAACCACAAATTGGAGGAACAATACCTCATCTTCCGCCTGGGCAGCCTACAGCCCGGAGGACTCAACATTGAGTTCTCCAATTTCAAATAACCTTCCCATTCCCCGACTCCCTTAACCAGCGCCTTCCCCTCCCTCCCACTCCTCCCTGTCACCAACCAGATTCATTCCTCCCATTGACCAAACAGGTCAAACCCTCTACCTGTCTTTACCTATCCCCACACCACTTTTATCTGCAGCTCTCCTTAAACCAACCCCCCAGTCCTGAGGAAGGGTTGCACCTGAAATGTTGACTTCTCCACCTCCTGATGCTGCCTGGCCTGCTATGTTCTTCCAACCTCCTGCCTGTCTACCTTAGAATCCAGCATCTGCAGATTTTGTTTGTCTCTAATTGAAAAAATAATACAACGATGAGTTGATGATGAGCTTGTTGAGTCAGGCATGGCAATAGTTGTAGAGTTCATATTGGTCTCAGATTGGCTGAGGGACAAGGAACAGAGAGTAATGGTCAATGGATATTCATCTGGGCTGGAGAAGGGTTTGTAGTGGCATTCCCCTGGGTTGGTAATGAGACCTTGGTTCTCCTCACATATATTAATGATCTAGATTTTGGTGTGTAGGAAATACTTTCAAAGTATGTGAAAGATACAAAACTTGGTAGAATTGTAAACTGGATGATCATGTCAAACTACAAAAGGACATAGACAAGGCGGTACGGTGGCTTAGTGATTAGCACTGCTGCCTCACAGCACCAGAGACCTCGGTTTGATTCCCGCCTATCTGTGTGGAGTTTGCATGTTCTCCCTGTGTCTGCGTGGGTTTCCTCTGGGTGCTCCGGTTTCCTCCCCCAATCCAAAGATGTGCAGGTCAGGTGAATTGGTCATGCTAAATTGCCCACAGTGTTAGGTGTGTTAGTCAGGGGCAAATATAGGGTAGGTGAATGGGTTTGGGTGGATTGATCTTCAGAGGGGTGGTGTGGACTTATTGGGCCTGTTTCTACACTGTAGTGAATCTAATCTAATATTGGTGGAGTGGGTGGAAGGTGGCAGCTTGAGTTTAATGTGGTGAAGTGTAAAGTTGGAGAAAGTGAGGACTGCAGATGCTGGAGATCAGAGCTTAAAAATGTGTTGCTGGAAAAGCGCAGCAGGTCAGGCAGCATCCAAGGAGCAAGAGAATCGACGTTTTGGGCATTCCTGAAGAAGGGCTTATGCCCGAAACGTCGATTCTCCTGTTCCCTGGATGCTGCTTGACCTGCTGCGCTTTTCCAGCAACACATTTTTAAGAAGTGTAAAGTTGTCCATTTTGGTTGGAAGAACACTGAAAGACAATATAAAAAAGGGGCTACAATTCTAAAGTGGTACAGGAACAGAGGGAACTGGGTGTATATGTGCACAGATCATTGAAGGTGGCAAGACAGGCTAAGCGAGTAGTTAATAATGCATTCAGTGTCTTCAACTTTTTTAATGGGGCCATAGAATATAAGAGCAAGGAGTTGATGTTGAACATCGATAAGACACTTATTAAAACTCAGCTGGAGTATTATGTACCGTTCTGGGTGCCATATTATATAAAGGATATGAACATATTGGAGAGAGAGCAGAAGAGGTTTACAAACATGGTTCCAGGGATGAGAAACTTCAGTTTTGAGGATGGCTTACAGATTTGGTTTATTCTGAATGGAGATAAGGCTAAAAGAAGATCTGATAGAGGTTTTCAAAACCATCAGGAAGCTGGATAGTGTAGATAGAGACAAACTGCTCCCCCTTGTCAGAGAATCAAACATGGTAGGGCATACATTTAAAATGATCTGCAAAAGAAGTAATGTGGGATGAGAAATTTTTTTTCCACACACCAGGAAATGTGGTGGAGACAGAGTCAATTGAAGCATTCATGAGAGGCATTGGATGATTGACTAAACAGAAACGCTGCACAGAGAGAGAACAGTCGAATGGCAGTGAGTCATGATGCTCTTTCAGAGAGCCAGTATAGACATGATGGCCTGAATGGCTTCCATCTGCACCATAACATTTCTGTGTTCTGGAGCTGCCCGTGAGACCTCCGTGTACAAATTTCCTTCTTTGGCTCCTGTATTCCAAAAGTGACTAAAGTTTGAAAAAGTTCTGTATTGGTATTAAAAGAGGGAAACAGTAGGAATCCTATCATGTGGATATTAGGATAGTATAAAGACAGAGGGGTCTTGCTCCAAGGGTATTGTGCATTCTGCTTAAGAGGTGTCCAGTTTTGCTAAAGGTTTCTCTCCAATCTCTTTTCTGTTTCTTACCTTCACTTCAGGATCTCATCCAAATCTGAGTATTTCACACGTGAGACTGTGTTGCGAAAATCAACAGGCTACGTAATTCTCAACTTCACCTCAAAATCCAAATCCTCATTCTCGGCTGGTGGTTACTGTACAGCAAGGGTCACTGAGATATTCCTCAGGCTTGCAGAAGAAGGAATAAAAAGGAAGAACTTGCATTTATAAAATGTCTGAAGTCATTCTTTAGTGCTTTTCCGAAAGTAAAATTAGTTTGAAATGTTGACGCTGTTGTAATGTAGGAAAAACAGTCGCTGATTTGCACATGGAATGTGTCAATAAACATCTGTGTGATACAGGCGAAAATGGGGACTGCAGATGCTGGAGATCAGACTCAAGATTAGAGTGGTGCTGGAAAAGCACAGCAGGTCAGGCAGCATCCGAGGAGCAGGAAAATCGACGTTTCGGGCAAAAGCCCTACGTCAGGAATGAGGCGCTGTGTGATAAAGACCAGCTTGTCTGATTTTTAGATATTGCTTAAGGGATAAGTATTGGCCAGGCTACCAGCGGTAATTTCCCTTTTTTTTGATGTAGTCTATCAGGTTATATTTACCTAGTCAGGATCTATCATAACATCATCTGCAGGTTGGCACCCCTGACAATGCAGCACTCCCTTAGTTATGCTCTGGAGTGTTTACCTCCATGTTTCTAGGATGGGACCTTGAACTCATGAACTTCTTACTCAGAGGTGAGGTATTACCCATTGAGCCATGACTGATGCTGTTTGTAATGGTCTTGCCATAGCCCTGGCTGAAATCAATGGAGATCTTGTAGACCGACTGTGTATTGCACTGGGCAATGCAGAGGAATGCATCTGGAGATGTGTCAGTTCAAGCATGGATGGTGGGCTATCAATAATTACTGTGGGTTCACTGGCCAATTTCAAAACCTCTCCAGTCCCAATTGGAGCATTTGTTTAGATGTTGTCACAATGTGACAGCACCTGAAAATCCACCATGGGAAACATTCTAATGTGTAATTGTCCTCAGATTGTATGTGCCATGAGACAATACATGACAATAACCAACTAAACATCAATATACAGCTGTCTTTAAGTGCTAACAGGTGAGGTAGCTCCTTTCAAAAGGTGCAGAGAAACAATATGGTCCCAACAATAATGATGACGCTGAATCTCTGCGGGGAACTGAAGCAAAGTGAGGCTCTGAAATTCCTGAAATACAGATGCTGCTCACAATCTACCAGTCAGGGGATGTGGTTAATGTCGCACCACAGTCAGGGCTGGCTAGGTGATTCTCTTCACTCCTGGTCAGAGGGCTGTGGATTCAAGACCCACTCTGGAAAACTCAGCACAATATTAAGGCTGGCACTCCAGTCCCACAATGAGGGAGTGCTGCAGTGTTTGTGTTGGTGCCTTCTCGGGTTGATGTGAGAGATCCCACGACACCATTCCGGAGAGGAGCGGGAGACTTAGAACCAGGTACTGGGATGGCATTTGAACCCATGTTCCGAGATCACTAGGCTGGACCTGAAGATCACCCACCTCGTGACACTACTGTGGAAGAAGGGGTTAATGCAAATCAGTCAGTGAGCTAACTCATGACATTGGCAGAACTCAGAGAGAGGAATCTGAGATGGAGACTGTGAGAGAAGGAGCGTTCTGGATTTAGACGGCACGGTGGGCGGCACGGTGGCACAGTGGTTAGCACTGCTGCCTCGCAGCACCAGAGACCCGGGTTCAATTCCCGCCTCAGGCGACTGACTGTGTGGAGTTTGCACATTCTCCCCGTGTCTGCGTGGGTTTCCTCCGGGTGCTCCGGTTTCCTCCCACAGTCCAAAGATGTGCAGGTCAGGTGAATTGGCGATGTTAAATTGTCCGTAGTGTTAGGTAAGGGGTAAATGTAGGGGTATGGGTGGTTTGCGCTTCAGCGGGTCGGTGTGGACTTGTTGGGCCGAAGGGCCTGTTTCCACACTGTAATGTAATCTAATCTAATCTAATCTAATCTAATCTAGACTCTCACAATGTAAAGGTAAAGTCATGGTAGTCCAACAGACCGGATGGCTGCTGTCATTAGAGAGAGAGAGAGAAAGAGTGAGAGAGAGAGAGAGAGACACACAAACATACAACTGGTGGTGGTTTAACCTGAGGGTCACCATGCCTCAGGCAAGGGGGAGAGGTTGAGAAGGAGAGTCCTTCATAGTCCCCTCAGCCAGTGCAGGAATTGAACCCATGCTGTTGGCATTACTCTGCTTCGTAAACCAGCCATCCAAGCTAACCAACTCCCTTATGTGTAGCAACGTATACAACGTTCGAAAAGAGTTGAAATCATTTTACCACACATATACCCGCATTTTACTGGTAGTGTTGGATGGGTAAAGATAACCAACGAGTTAATCACTAAGCCTTAGCTTAAGGGCTGCATGGGCCACTCTGGCAAACTTCATGTCTTGGTTAACCCCATCCCAAATCAATTAGAATTACACTAACATCTTCCCTGTTTCTGGGGACCACATTTTAGGAAGGATATCCAGAAACTGGAAGAGGAGATTTTCTGGAACAGTACTAGATACAAGAGATTTCAATTATGTGGCTATACTGGAGAAGCATTATTTGATTTTATCAATTCACAGACAGGTAAGGAGAGATTTTATAGAGATATTCAAAATTTTTTGCAGAGTAAACAGAGAGAAATTGTTTCAACATCAATGGAAGTGAGCTCATAACCGGGGAGTCACAGTTTTAGCCAGTGAGTCGTTATGACCTGGGATCCATTGTCTGAATGACCAGTGGAAGCAGATTCAACAGTAACTATCATGGGATGGATGTGTCACAGGCTGGGCCAGCATTTCTCACCCGTCCCTAGTTGCCCTTGAGAAGGTAGTGGAGAGCTGCCTTCTTGAACTGCTGCAGATCATGTGCTGTAGATACATTCCTTAGGGAGGGAATTCCAGGATTCTGACCCAGCGACAGTGAAGGAACGGCGATATATTTCCAAGTCAGGATGGTGAGTGGATTGGAGGGGAACTTGCTGGGGATGATGTTCCCATGTATCAGCTGCCCTTGGCCTTCTGGATGAAAGTGATCATGGGTTTGGAAGGTGCTGTCTGAGGAGGCTGGGTGAATTGGATAAGTAATGATTAAGAAGTAATTCTTTGACTATGAGATTAAAAAAAAACCAAGAAGGTGACATGAGCAGCTCTTTCAATGAGGGAGCATGGAATTGATGGGCTGAATCACCTCCGTCTAGGCTGAGATTTTCTTAGCTGGATTGTTCCATCATGGACCCCTTAAACCATCTGCTCATTCACTGCTGTAGGGAGTTCTCAGCTTGGTTATTAGCAATATTGGCAAGGTAGTGAAGAGGCAATTTTAAAATATTTTGTTGATGTTGTCCTTGAGGAACATGATCCAATTACATTTTGGCAACACAGCACAAGGGTTTATCTCTCCTCCCTAGCTGACTTTGGGAGATATTAACTGTGTCATAGTTAGGACCCACACCCAGACAAAACTTTCAACTGTGCCTGGCCCCAAGTCAAAGAGCAAATGGTTATTGTTTGACAGGTGCAGAGGGACTAGAGGAATTTCCCTTGGTGAAGTAAAGTCCTTGCGTGCTAATGCCTTCACCTCAGTGAGAATAAAAATCTGAGAGGAGAGATCTCAAAGCAAGAGTGGTGGAAAATGATCAAAGAATAACATGTTTGAATGAACGAGGAAGAGAATAAACTGACTTTGAACCATGTGTTTCTCTAAGGCAACAAAGAAAAGGTTCTCTGTAACCTTTTCCCCATATCTGAGAGATAATTGAGTGAAATAATAGACAGGCTGAGGCAAGATTTACCATTTAATTAATCAAGAGGTTTCTCCACTGATAGCATCGTGCGATGATACTCCAGTCACTTTACTGAGCAATCGTCCAACAATTTCCTGGCTTCTCTCCAATTGAGTAATTACCCTTTGCACACTCCTGAGGTTCTGACTCACAGGGCTGGTGGGTTCAAGTCCCATTCCTGAAGGTTAAAGTATGTAAGATCTGTCCTGTGGATGGTGTCAGACTCTAAATTCAGATGTTAAGTTAAGGATGGTATGGTGGCTCAGTAGGGTGGCATGACGGCTCAGTGGTTAGCACTGCTGCCTCACAGCGCCAGGGACTCAGGTTCGATTCCAGCCTCGGGCAACTGTCTGTGTGGAGTTTGCACATTCTCCCAGTGTCCGCGTGGGTTTCCTCTGAGTGCTCTGGTTTCCTCCCACAATCCAAAGATGTGCAGGTTAGGTGGATTGGCCATGCTAAATAACCCCATAGTGTTCAGGAATGTTTAGATTGGGTGCATTAGTCAGGGGTTAACTGTAGGTGAATGCGTCTGGTTGGGTTACTCTTCGGAGGGTTGGTGTGGACTTGTTGGGCCGAAGGGCCTGTTTCCACACTGTAGGGATTGAACTCAGTTTAATGCAATGTTCTAGATTGCCCGATTGGTTTAAGTGGATCCTCAAAGAAGAATAGAAAGATATTGAAGCCAATCACCTTCCCTCAATCAGTACTTAAACAGGTGGCCATTCATAATTAGAAGTCATCTTATTGACTGCGATGAGAGTCACGATATTTCACTGTCTGAAGGACCTTGAGATGCTTTTTTTTGAGACAAAAAGCTTAAGCCAATCTAAATACAAGGCTGAATAAAAACTCAAAAATATGTGGATACTGGAAACAGAAACATAAACAGAAGTTGCTGGAAAAGCTCAGCAGGTCTGGCAGCATCTGCATGGAGAAATCAGAATTAACGTTTCGGGTCCAGTGACCAAGTGCCTGATGTGCTATAAAGGATGGGCCAATTGTTCATTTACTTTGTTATCTGACATCTTGAAAATTGTAAGGAGAAGAATAAAGAATGCAAGGGATAAATCTGAAAGACGGTTATTTTATAAAAGAGTCAAGTCTGTCCTTCTCCTGAAAGAGATTGATTCTTCTTGGTTAGTAGGTCCACAGGCATTAGTGGCCATTCCTTGCCCACTCATTATGTGAAGACCGAAACAAGAAGACTATTTATAATGGATTGCGAAGCACCTTATGTATCACCTTAGCTGTAAAGTCACTCTCCCATTGCTGTTTTGCGTGGGAGCCATTTTTTTTTCTCTCTGTTAAAACGCTCTTTGCTGTCATGAGGGATGGAAGCTCTCTTGCTTTGCTGACCCGTCATGTCAACATATCCTGGAATAGAGCCGGGGAAGGGAACTGGAGGAGGGGGAGGGGACAACATCACCTCTTCTCTTGCTCTGTGAGTGTTTACAGTTTGAATAAGTAAATGTTTAGACTCACGTCAGCTGGGAGAAAATCTCTGAGAAAACGGGGAAGGAAGCTCATGGTAAAAAGAAAACAAGGGAAGAGGAAAAGAGTCCATTCTGAAACTGCATTAGGGCCACTGTGTTTCTGATTACAGTCAAGATTCTTGCTGCTTGGCGCCACAATCCTTGGCTCTGAACAGCTGATATGATGGCAGACACTGAGACACCAAGATTCTGAACAAAGATTCTGAGTTTTAATCTCCAGAATTAGACTGAGAGAACCGAGTAAATATGTACTGCAAACAGACCCAGTGACTCTATAATAATCACATTAGTGGCAACTTGAAGCCAGCCCTAGCCCCATGTGAAATTAATGTATTAGGTTGGTGTGCTAACTGCCAAGTAACTTTGGTTCAATGCTTGGTTGGCACTGTTGTCTCAGCCAGTAGAGCAAGAAGAATCTTGTAAAAAGCTTTGAACCCCAGAGGTTTTGGGAAAGGAAACAAAATGAACCATGGTTCACAGTGCGAATGGATATCATTATGTGAGGGCAGAATCATACACAGACAGACACACACTCTCACACACACTCTCTCACACACACATACACACTTTTACACACACACACACTCTCTCTCTCACACACACACACACACACTTTTACACACACACTCTCACACACACTCTCTCACACACATACACTTTTACACACACACACTCTCACACACACTCGCTCACACACACACATTCACACTTTTACACACACACACTCTCACTACATAAACACTTTTACACACACACACTCTCACACACACTCACTCACATACACACTTTTACACACACACTCTCTCTCACACACACATACACACTTTTACACACACACTCTCACACGCACTCTCTCTCTCTCACACACACATACACTTTTACACACACACACTCTCACACACACTCTCTCTCTCACACACACATGCACACTTTTACACACACACTCTCTCACTCACATACACACTTTTACACACACACACTCTCACACACAGACACACACACACCCATATTCTCTCTCAGATAAGCGCACACACACAGACACACTCACACACACACACTTTACACACACATTCTCACACACAGACACACACTCTCACACACTCACACACTCGCACACACATATACTCACACACATACACAAACAGACACAGACACACACGTACTTTTACACACTCACACTCTCACACACAGACACACACACTCACACACCCATACTCTCTCTCACACACACGCACACAGACACACTCGCACACACGCGCTTTTACACACACATATTCTCACACACAGACACACACTCTCACACACAGACACACACACGCACTCACACACACATATACTCACACACATACACACACACACAGACACAGATACACACACACACTTTTACGCGCACACACTCTCACACATAGACACACACTCTCACACACAGACACACACAGACACGCACTCACACACATATACTCGCACACACACATACTGATACACACACCCCCTCACAAACACACATATTCACACACAGACACACACACACACACACACGGATACACACACACACCCTCACGCACACAGGCACACAGACACCGACACACTCACACAGATACACATAGACGCACGCACACATTTCTGAACGTTATTATAAATTCCTCCAGGAGAGAAATGGCAAAGAATGAAGAGAAGTCCAGTTTGGATCTTGCATTCTTTGTCCTGTCTCTCCTGGACATTTTGATTCTCTCTGTGGATTTCCTTTGGTTACTCCGGTTTCCTCCCACAAAGATGTGCAGATTCGGGTGGGTTGGCTATGCTAAATTACTCCATAGTGTCCAGGGATGTGCAGACTATGTGGATTATCCTTGGAAAATTCACGGTTACAGGGTAGAGGCTGTGGGTGGGATGCTCTTCAGAGAGTCAATGTGTACTTGATGGGCTGAATGGACTTCTTCAAACTGTAAAGATTCTATGATTTTATGATTCTGTAACGTCATGAAGGACATGAAATCTCTGTGCTTTATGTTAAAATGAATAAGAGCAGTGTTTGGAAACACATTGCAGCATCACATCTCAGCACGTGCCTGCTCTCGCATGTTACTTGAACAATACACATTTTCTCATTAAACAGTGCAGTAAGAGGCCATTCGGCCCATCACACCCATATGATTAGCCATCTGCTGTGTGAATTTTGCAATGATATTAAACTGTTAACAAAACAGAGAAAATAAAACTGCCAAAGAGGCCCACGACAGTCTTTTTGAAAATTAAAGATGTTTATGAGCAGGATTAGGAACTAATGGAATGTTTAATAGATTTGTAGAATTTTCAGGATAATTTCAAACGGTGATAGAATTTCAAACATCTCCATTTTAAAGGGGAGGCCCTTTTTTAACCATGATCCCCTGGTTCTAGCATCTCAAATAAAACAACATCTATGCTGTAAAGACCCTCAGGATCTTAACATGTTTCAATGAGGTCACTTTTCATGCTTCTAAACACCAATGGACACAAGCCCTGCCTCTCCAAAGATAATTCTCATTAAGATAATTCTGTCATCCCAGGAATCTGAACTGTCTGAACTTTTTGAACTGGAACAAGCCCTAAGTCTAAGCTGAGCAACTCCAGACTGTCCTTGCCTCATCTGACGAAGAAATGAAGAAGGAAGAGGGTGGCACAGTGGCTCAGTGGTTAACACTGCTACCTCACAGCGTCAGGGTCCTGGCTTCAATCCTAGCTTCAGGCGACTGACTGTGTGGAGTTTGCACATTCTCCTCATGTCTGTGTGGGCTCCCTCCGGGTTCTCTGGTTTCCTCCCACAGTCCAAAGATTTGCAGGTTAGATGGATTGGCCATGGGAAATTGCCCATAGTGTCCAGAGATATGCAGGTTTGGTGGATTTACGGGTAGCAGGGTGGGTCTGGATGGGATGCTCTTTGGTGGGTCGGTGTGAACTTGCTGGGCCAAATAGCCTGTTTGCACACTGTAGGGATTCTATTCTATGACCTAATCTCATCAAATCACCCGTTGCAGATATATCTGTCCATGACAGTATTGGTAGGAGTGACTATTACGAAGGTGAAGTCTCCTTTTGACATTGAGGGTAAGCCCCTCATGTTGTGTGGCACCATTACTGGACTCAATGAAAAAGATTCGGAACTGACTTAACAGCTCGAACCTGGACATCCATGAGGTGTTGTGAGCCAATAGCAGCAGCAGCAGAACTGTCTCTAACCACAAACTGTAAATCTGCCATATCCCCAACTCTACCATTACCATCAAACTAAACACCGACTCAATTGAGAGTGCATCAGGGCATGCCAGGAGCAGCATCAAGCCTCTCTAAACAAATAGGTGCTAATCTAATGAAGTTAAAATACAGGACTACCTGTATACTCAGCAGTGGAAGCAACATGGAGTAGGCGGTTAGGCAATTCCACAGTCAAAGATCTGATTGAAGCTCTGCAGTCCTGCCCTGTCCAGTTGTGACTGGTGGTGAGCAATAAAACAGCAGAGGAGGCTTCACCAGTGTCCCCATCCCGCATCAGCAACCCAGGAGGGTGAAACATTTGCAAGCACCTTCAAACAGAGGCGACAAATGGACAATCCAACTCAGCGTCCTTCTGAGGTCCCCGGCATCTTGGATGCCAGTTTTTACACAATTTGATTCGCTCCATGTAATATCAAGAAATGGCAGAAGGCACTGGATACTGTCAATATTCTGGCAGATCTTGTAAAGGTTGTACTTCAGAATTAACCATGACCCAGTACAGTTACCACACCAAAATCCATTTGGGAATGTGGAAAGTTGGCCCAGGTTTGTCCAACCCAATAAAAGCAAGACAAGTCCAATCCAACCAGTTACCGCACCAATCAGTCTACTCTCAATCATCAGTAAAGTGCTAAAAGGAACAGCAAACAGAACTATCAAGGGGCACTTACTCAGCAGTAACCTGATTAGTGATATTCCGTTTGAGTTTTGCCAGAATCACTCAGCTCCAGACCTCGTTATAAATTGATCAAAACTTGGACTGAAGCGATAACTTCAGGAGGTGAAGTAAAAGTGATTGCTCTTGATTTCCAGGCAGTGTTTGACTGAGCTTGGCACCAAGGAGCTCAGGTGAAAATGGACTCAATGGAGATCAGATGGGAAACTTCCCCTGGGCTGGCATGATACCTGGTTAGCGGAAGAGGATTGTGATTGTTGGTGGTCAATTGTTTCAGTTCCAGGATATCAGAACAGAAATTTCTCGGTTTGGAATCTTAGATGTAGCAATCTTCAGCTGCTTCATCAATGACCTTCCCTCCATCATGAAGTCAGTAATGGGGATGTTTGCTGATGACTGCACAATGTTCAATAGTATTTACCAACTCCTCAGATACTGAAACAGTCCATGGTCATATGATCAGTATCTGGATAACATTCAGTCTGGGCTGACATGTGGCAAAAGGTGTAAGGAATGTTAATGGATAATCCTCTCAATGCACAAACCTTCAACATTGTATCTTTTGAAGAGATTGGGAGGTAAGAACATTTAAAAGAAAATAGAAACATGAATTATTTATACAAGATGGTCCAATTGACATTCTTGCCCAGTCAAGACCGTCAAAACATTATCAACCCTTCAGTTAATTGTGCTTTCTGATCATATAACTCAATCCCTTTCAGCTTTTCTCTTCTGACAAATAAATAATCTGCTCAGGTAAATCTCAAGGATCTTTCAGATCATCTACTTGTCAGTGTTCTCCTATGACCAGAGGGTAGTACATGTATGGAATGAGCTGCCAGAGGAAGTGGTGGAGGCTGGTACAATTGCAACATTTAAAAGGCATCTGGATGGGTATATGAATAGGAAGGGTTTGGAGGGATATGGGCCAGGTACTGGCAGGTGGGACTAGATTGGGTTGGGATATCTGGTCGGCATGGACAGGTTGGACCGAAGGGTCTGTTTCCATGCTGTACATTTTATGACTTTATGACTCTAAGATCGGAGACGGTTACAGAGAGTGGTGAACTCATCCCGGACAATCACAAAAGTCAACCTCCTATCTATAGAAACTATCTATCAGGCCCGCTGTCAAGGAAAGGCCGCCAGCATTCTCGAAGATCCATCCCACCCTGGCAATGTTTTTCTACAACCTCTACCATCGGGGAGAAGGTATAGAAGCCTGAACACACGCACCAAGACAGTTTCTACCCTACTGTTAGAATACTGAATGGACTCACAAACTCTTAACATTTGCCTGTACTTGCGCTTTTGTTTTTGCTGCTGTTTACCTATTATTTACTTCTCTATGCTACTTAACTCTGTGATCTGACTGTATAGCTATCAATACAAAAGTTTTCACTGCTGTGCCTCATGGGCCATATGCTGGCAAATGGGACTAGGTCAGATTGGGATGTCTGGTAGATGTGGACAAATTGGACAGAAGGGTCTGTTTCTGTGCTGTATGACTCTATGACTCTGTGGCCGCATGACTCTAATTGTCCTACTCTGTATCCATAGACTGTGAACTCTGGTCTGAACTCCTTGGTCAATGGGAACATCCCTCTTGTATTTAGTCTGTCTAGTCCTGTTAGTTAAAAATCACACAACACCAGGTTATAGTCCAACAGGTTTAATTGGAAGCACTAGCTTTCAGAGCACTGCTCCTTCATCAGGTGATAGTGGAGGGCTCAATTCTAAGGCACAGAATTGATAGCAAAAATTTACAGTGTGATGTAATTGAAATTATAGATTGAAAAATACCTTGATTGTCTGTTGAGTCCTTCATCTGTTCGAATACCATGATAGTTTCACTTCTTTCATGTGTAAATCACAAAACCTTTTTTTAAAAATTGCGTTCTCGGGTTAGCTGTTAACAATGGTGTTAGCTAGACAATAGGTTGAAGGCGTTGGCCCCCTGTGTTCTCTGTCTATGCCATGTTGTTTAGATTGATTCTAATCTAAAAAGTGAGATAATGGAGTTTTACATGCATTCATGTAGTTTTTGAGCAAAGTACAATGTAACTCTATAAGTACAAATTCACCCCACAAAATATATGTGTGCATGTGGGTCTTTGTCTGTTTGTGTGTGCATGTCTGGGGTGGGGGTTGTGAGTGTCTGTGAGAGAGAGTGTATATGTGTGCCTGTGAGTGTGGAGTGATCTAAGTCTCTGAGAGGATGCCTGTGTGGGTGTGGGAGTGTGTGTGTCTGTAAGGGTGTGTGCGAGTGTCTGTGTGCGTGTCTGTGTATATGTGTGTCCGTGTGTATGTGTGTATATAGGAGTGTATGTGTGTGTGTGTGATAGACAACGTTGGCTGAGTCACATGAGTACCTGCCACGTACATGGTGGGAGATGTCCCCATGTGTAATGGTGGTATCTATGTCCACACTCTGACATGTCTTGCAGTGCCTACCATGACAGAGTTGTATGGAGTTGTCCTGAGAGCCGGGCAGCTTGCTACGAGCAATGATCTGTTTGAGGTTTGGCGGTTGTTTAAAGGCAAGCATAGTCCAGTTAGAGTTTTACAGATTTCTGTGAGATCCCCCTTTATTCTTAGTCCTTGGATTAAATTGAGTTCAGTCTGCACAAAAGATGGTTTCCCCCAGAGATTCAATAATTGCAGGAGAGTTGGTAAGGATTTCCCTTTTCATTCCCTTCTGGGAATGAATAAATTAGAACAGGAGATGATGAGAAAAGTCAAGTTGTCAACGTAGTAACGACTTAGACAAGAACAATAACAACTTGTATTTATTCACTATTTTCAACATAATAAGAAATCTTCCACACTGTAAGTAATCTAATCTAATCTAATCTAATCTAATCTAATCTAATCTAATCTAATCTAATCTAAGGATTTACACAATTAATAGCAGGCCATTGGCTTGTGTTGTGGAACAAAGGGACCTATGAATTCAGGTACATAATTCTTTGAAGTTTGCACCACACATAAATAGGGTGACTAGGAATCCCTCCAAACCGTTCCTATTCATGTACCCATCCAGATGCCTTTTAAATGCTGTAATTGTACCAGCCTCCACTGCTTCCTCCGGCAGCTCATTCCACACACATACCACCCTCTGTGTGAAAAAGGGTGTGCCAACCTGTGTTGCCTCCAGGTCCCTTTTATATATTTGCCCTCTCATCCTTAACCTATGCCCTCTAGTTCTGGACTCCCCCACCCCAGAGAAAAGACCTTATCCATTTACCCTATCCATGCCCCTCATGATTTTATAAACCTCTATAAGGTCACCCCTCAGCCTCCAATGCTCCAGGGAAAACAGCCCTTGCCTATTCAACTTCTCCCTATAGCTCCAACCCTAGCAACATCCTTGTAAGTCTTTTCTGAACCCTTTCAAGTTTCACAACATCCTTCCGATAGTGGGGAGACCAGAATTGCATATAATATTCCAAAAGTGGCCTGACCAATGTTCTGTACAGCCACAACATGACCTCCCAACTCCTATACTCAATGCTCTATCCAATAAAGGAAAGCATACCAAATGCCTTCTTCACTATCTGCGACTCCACTTTCAAGGAGCTATGAACCTGCACTCCAAGGTCTCTTTGTTCAGCAACACTCTCCAGGACCGTACCATTAAGTCCTGCTGTTGCTGGGTATGGAAGGTTTGAGTTATAAAAAAAGGCTGGATAGGCTGGGATTTTTGCACTGCAGCGTGGGAGGTTGAGAGGTGACCTGATAGACGTTTATAGAATCATGAAGGTGTAGACAGGGTTAATGATAGGTGGCTTTTCCCGAGGATGGGGGATTTCAAGATGAGGACTTTAAGGTGAGAGGAGAGAGACATGAGGGGCAAATTTTTTTACACAGAGGGTAGTTCACTTGTGGACTGAACTTTGTGAGGAAAAGGTGGGTGGGGATTCAGTTACCATGTTTAAATTTGGATAAGTACATGACTAGGAAAGGGTTGGAGGGAGATGGGCCAGGAGCAGGCAGGTAGGACTAGTTTAGTTTGGGGTTATGTTCGGCACGGACTGGTTGGGCCGAAGGGTCTGTTTCTGTGACTCTGCTATTAGCCAAAACACAAAAGATTATGAGATGCAACCAAACAAAATAGTGGATGGGACAGAATTAAGAGAGCAATTTAAAGGGGGAGAGAAAGGCCGAGAAGTTAGGAGGGTGGGAGATTCAGGAGTGAAGGATATAAACTGCTGAAGGCACAACAACAAGGTGATGAATTTTGAGGATAGGTAATAGAACTAGAGGATATTGAGAGCAGGCACAAAGGCAGAGTGCATAGCAAAGCTCAGATTTGATATTATTGAATGGTGAAGCAGATTCAATGGGCTGAATGGCCTACTCCAGCTCCTATTTCTTTTGTTTTCTTTTCAAGAGTCTAGAATTGGCACAGCCCAAACATCTCGGCATGTTGCAAGCCTGGAAAAAGGAAGAAACAAGGGAAACTTCATGGCAACAATATCATAGTGACACAGACATAACAGAGAATCAGGATTGCAATGCCAAGAATGGATGAGATTGTTTTACCTCTTCTGGGGTGAAGAATGACAGACAGACAAACAGACAGACAGACCCAATGCTTTATTGAAAATTGCTCTGCCTCCTGCATCCAGTAATAAGCACTTCACATCCGAATGTTCCAACTCCAACCTTGGAATGTAACACAAAGACAATAATTGCTGAGATTAAGTGTATATTTTTTCCAGTGTTTCAAATTTTGCTTTATTTAGTATAATTAGAAACAGCTACATTACCATATCTTGGAACAGAAAACTTAGTCTGCACGGCAATTTTTTTTCAACTTGCCGATAAATATTTGGAAATGGGAATGACCATGACATGGTTGTGTGTGTGTGTGTCTGTGTATGCACGTGTGAGTTTGTGTGTGCGCGCGTGTGTATGTGTGTTTGTGTGTGTGTGTGCTTGTGAGTCTGTATGTATGTGTGTGTATGTGCGAGTGTGTGTGTGTATGTGTATGTGTGTGTGTCTGTGTGTGTTTCTGTGTGTCTCTGTGTGTGTGTCTGTGTATGTGTGTGTGTCTGTGTATTTGTGTAGGTGTGTGTATCTGTGTGTGTGTATGTGTGTGTCTGTGTGTGTGTCTGTGTGTGTCTGTGTATGTGTGTGTCTGTGTGTATGTGAGTGTGTGTGTACCTGTGTGTGTATGTGTATGAGTGTGTGTGTATGTATATGTGTGTGTATCTGTGTGTGTGTGTTTGTGAATGTGTGTGAGTGTGTATGTGTGTGTATCTGTGTGTGTGTGTGTGTATGTGTGTGTGTATGTGTGTGTATATGTGTGTGTATATCTCTGTGTGTATATGTGTGCGTGTGTATGTGTGTATCCCTGTGTGTATGTGTGTGTACCTCTGTGTGTGTATGTGTATCTCTGTGTGAATATGTGTGTGTATCTGTGTGTGTATTTCTGTGTGTGTATTTCTGTGTGTGTATATCTCTGTGTGTGTATCTCTCTGTGTATCTGTGTGTATTTCTGTGTGTGTATATGTGTGTGTGTATCTCTCTGTGTGTATGTGGGCGTGTGTATCTCTCAGTGTGTATGTGTGTGTGTATCTGTGTGTATGTGTGTGTGTATCTCTGTGTGTATGTGTGTGTGTATCTGTGTGTGTATCTCTCTGTGTGTATGTGTGTGTATATGTGTGTGTATCTCTGTGTGTGTATCTGGTGTGTGTATCTGTGTGTATGTGTGTGTATATCTGTGTGTGTGTATCTGTGCGTATGTGTGTGTGTATCTGAGTGTGTATCTGTGTGTGTGTATGTGTGTGTGTATCTGTGTGTGTATCTCTGTGTGTATCTGTGTGTGTATCGGTGTGTGTGTATCTGTGTGTGTATCTGTGTGTGTGTGTCTGTGTATCTGTGTGTGTGTCTGTGTGTATGTATCTCTGTGTGTATCTGTGCGTGTGTGCCTGTGCGTGTGTATCTGTGTGTGTATCTGTGTGTGTATATCTGTGTGTGTATCTGTGTGTGTCTGTGTGTAACTATGTGTGTGTATCTGTGTCTGTGTGTATCTGTGTGTGTATCTGTGTGTGTGTATCTGTTTGTGTGTGTGTGTATCTATGTGTGTATCTGTTTGTGTGTGTGTGTATCTGTGTGTGTGTACCTGTGTGTGTGTATCTGTGTGTGTGTATCTGTGTGTATGTGTATCTGTGTGTGAGAGTGTGTGTATGTGTGTATCTGTGTGTGTGAGTGCGTGTGTGTATCTGTGTGTGTATCTGTGTGTGTGTATTTGTGTGTGTGTGTATCTGTGTGTGTGTATCTGTGTGTGTCTGTGTGTAACTGTGTGTGTGTATATCTGTGTCAGTGTGTGTATCTGTGTGTGTGTATCTGTGTGTGTATCTGTGCGCGTGTATCTGTGTGTGAATCTGT